>NW_008589868.1:0-35181 GCF_000691845.1 Merops nubicus
CTCTTCCAACCCAAACAATTCTTTGATGCTGCTCTACGAGCAACCTTACATAGCAGAACTCCTGTTGCTGCTCACTCCACAGGAACCTGCCTCTCTGCTGCAGGCTTCTCCTTCACAGACAGCAGCAGCAAGTGAGGCTCTGCTGACACACAGTGACCTGCTCAACACTCAGTTCCCTGCCCCTCTGCCTGGGTTCACTCAGAGCTGCAGTAGCTGCACCCTGCCCGTTCTCCATGTTTCTCTTTGCAGATGGTTGTTAGTGCAGCAGGAAAGCTGAGCTAGAGCATTTTGAATGATGTCCTCCCCAAAACAGCCAGGGCTTCTGAAGCCTTGGGGGAGCCTTGCAGAGCCCCAGGTAATGATCTTCACTTGGATCCCAGACATTCACCATAAAGGTACTCAAGCAAACACTCACCTAACCCAAATGAAGAGTCCATCCTCACCATTAGTCACCAAAACACACACAAAGCATGTTCCTGTTTCCACAGCCTCCATCTCTTCATGTTACAGCAGATGAGTTATTAATGTTTCCCAAAAAAAAAAAAAAAGGTGGACAGATCTGAAGAGGAAGAAAGGTCTTTGTTGGAGGCAGGTGATGGGAGCAGGAGGTATAGCTCCCGAGGAGGTTTTTGAGAACAGAAGGAACCATTGCAATGCTCCAACCTGTCCATCTGTCATGGGCTGGATGTGTTTGGGCTGACCCACAAGTAAATAGCCAAAAATCACCCGTGCTTAGGCCACTGCCACCTATCTCCCATCCCTCCACAGCTGCCCCAGCCCACCCAGCCACCAGCCTCTCTCAAGCCCACCAACATTCTCCATATTAACATGTAGGATTTACCCACAAAATTCTCCCCAAACCTCTTACCCTTCCCAGGTCTGCTAATTCCCACCCACCACGCAAAATATCCACAGGCTCTGCCCAGACCCAACAACGAGTGCAGAGAAATTCCCCTTTCCTCCTTCCCTTCCTCTGCCAAGACAGCTGCAGGCCTGCACAGACCCTCCCATCTCATTCATTAGGTGTCTGAGATAATTATGTCCCCGTAGTTTCCTCCTGCATAATCTGCTTCCGACAGTATCTGAGTTTTTATGTCTGGATCTTGTTGATTCTCCAGTTTTCTTACTCCTCCTCTCCCAGTGAGGAAGAGTTAAAGGGAAAGAAAGCTCCTTCCCACTCAGCTCCATTTCTGACCTTCTCCTATCCCCCTCAGGAGGTGGTAGACCTCAAGTCTTTACCCCTTCTGAGCTAAACACATAGGTAAAGATTCTGAAACACCTCCCAAGTCTTCCACGCATCCAGATTTTCCCAAATTCTGCCACTTTTACAAATCCAACCATCCCAGAGGTGTGGCCCTGGGCAGCTTCCTGAATAAACCTCAACTAAACATCTGTGGGATATTTATAGATCAAGATGAACATTAAAGACTCCACCAAACACCCTTGAAGGTCCCACTCTCTGAGTCCCACCTTGCCAGTGGGTCCATCAGAAGGTCTGAGAGAGACTCAGAGGTTTACTGCTCCCTCTCTCCTATGCAATATCCTCTTCTCAAATTAACTGTGCCTGCAAGTTTTCTTGTCCTGACATTGTCCCTTTAGAACCTTCAAGTCTTAATGAAGACGGGAATCTTCTATGTCTTTATTTCCCCTTCCTGATTGCCCAGGGTCTCCCCCTGCAGCTCCCCATTAAGCCACATCCAGCCATTCATGCAGGAAACCACCCTCTAACCAGGTCAATGCACACGAGTCATTCGTTATCCCAGAGCTCTGCTGCAGTCCCAGGGAGTCATTTTCTCTTCCCATTTCTAGGTCTCTCTGCTCCCCTTTTCAAGCAACAAAAGAAAAGGTCCCACACAGTTGATGGCCCATCAGCAACTCCTTAGGTGGCCACAGCAAGATTTCCAGTACCTGAGAGGGGCCTACAGGGAAGAGGAGGGACTGTTCACAAGGGTTTGGAGGCACAGGATGAGGGGGAATGGCTTTAAGCTAGAAAAGGGCAGATTTAGGTTAGACATTAGGAAAAAGTTCTTCAGTATGAGGGTGATAGATCCCTGGAATAGGTTGCCCAGAGAGCTGGCGGAGGCCCCATCCCTGAAGACGTTCAAGATCAGGCTGGATGAGGCTCTGAGCAGCTTGATCTAGTTGGAGATGTCCCTGCTTGTGGCAGGGGGGTTGGACTAGATGACCTTTGGAGGTCCCTTCCAGCCCAGACATTCTATGTTTCTATTAATTTTATGATTCTATGATAAAACCCATGTAGCTCTGCCTTGGAGCAGCAAAGCCAGGCCCTGTTCCTGCCCTCCAGACAGAGTCCCCCACCCATCCCACTTGGGAAGCCAAACTACTTCAACCCCAGTGGGCCCATAAGGTTAGACCACAAACTATCTACTGCCTATACCAGTGGTTGCCTGATGGTACTTGTAATGGTTTGAAAACAAACCAGCGAGAGACTCCAAGTCAGAAATACGATTTAATAAGAAAAAAAAATAAAATAAAAGCAATAATACAAAGGAAAACCACAGACAGAGTCAGAATACAACCTGATACTCTGTAGTTAGGGTGGTGGTAGCAGTCCAGATGAAACAGTGGTCTCGTAGAAAAGATCTGGTAGCTCTTGTCCTCTGGAAATCCAGTGGGTAAGGCCCCCTGTGCTGTACTGAACCCCAGTTTATATCCAGGTGGGAGCACTTGGCTCCTCCCCCTGGGTGGAGCATCTCACAATGGGTTGATATCAGTCTATGAGTCATGCAGTGGGTCCTTGATGGTCCATTAAACAGAAATAGCTCCTGGGGGGAGCTCTGTATGAGTCATGGGGAGAGGCATGGATGGGCCCATTAACAGGGAGGACTCCTCCTGCTGGGTGGGAAAGGTGTTAACATCTCCCCTGACCTTGAACTTCTTTCCTTATCTGTTATAGCCTGGGGTGTGAGGTCTGTCCTGGGCAGCTGCTACCCATGATTTTCTTAACAGCCCATGAGCACTGACATAGAGAGTATAGAATACACAGTTCTGGTTCTACCCACATAAGGATAAACTGGTTCCAGCCCCTGTAACCATGACAGTACTTCAGAAACAATCCTTCTGCCATTGGACGTTGCACATCAGATCACCTTCTGATTTCCTGGTATTCATTGGGCTGAGTGATGGAGAGTGTGGCCAGCAGGTCAAGGGATGTTCTCCTGACCTTCTACTCTGCCCCAGTGAAGCCACATCTGATTTTCTGCCACTAAGTATAACCTGTCAGCCCATATTCTGCTCATAGATTGACAATTATTTCCAGTTGGAAAAGACCTTTAAGATCAAGTCCAACCATTAACCCAACTCTACCAAGTCCCCACTAAACCAGGTCCCTAATCACCATATCTATGTGATTTTTAAACACATTGAGGGATGGGGACTCCACCACTGCCCTGGGCAGCCTCTTCCAGGCCTTGATAAACCCTTTCAGAAAAGAAATATTTGCAATCTAAACCACCCCTGGGGCAACTTGAGGCTGTTTCCTCTTGTCCTGTCACTTGTTCCTTGGGAGCAGAGCCCGATCCCCCCCTGGCTCCAGGCTCCTGTCAGGAGCTGTGCAGAGCCAGAAGGTATCCCCTGAGCCTCCTTTGCTCCAGGCTCAGCACCCCCAGCTCCCTCAGCTGCTCCTCACCACACTTGGGCTCTAGACCCTTCCCCAGAAGCTTCATTGTCCTTCTCTGGCCACACTCCAGCCCCTCAAGGTCCTTCTGGGAGTGAGGGGCCCAAAACTGAAGCAAGGATTCAAGGTGTGCCCTCCCTAGTGCTGAGTCCAGGGTGACAATTCCTGCCCTGGTGCTGCTGGCCCCACTAGCAGCAATACAAGCCAGGATGCTGGTGGCCTTCTTGGCCACCTTGGCACACTGCTGGCTCATCTCCAGCCTGTTGTTGACCAGCACCCCCAGGTCCCAAGTAGCTTTCCAGCCACTCTTCCCCCATCCTGCAGCGCCCCATGGTCTTGTTGTGGCCAAAGTGCCAGACTCAGTACTTGGCCTTGTTGAGCCTCATACAATTGAGGTTCAGTTCTCATACAGGTTGGTTTTGCACCCACTCAGAACAAGGGGCTCTGAGCTCCAGCATGCCCCTCACCATCCTCCTCCTCTTTAATATCTTGGCCTCCCAATGCTGAACAGGAGGGTGCTGACCATATATTTTGCTTTCACCCCAAGATGCTTTGGTGGCAGCCCTGCCCTGCTGCCCAGTGCCAGCACCAGGGTACAGCCTCCTCCCAAATCCTCCTTCCCACTTTGCCACAAGAGCAGCTGATTAAAAATCAAATGAAGATTCTCTGTAGGGTTAAACTCTGGCACGCTGCCTAAATTGCTCTTTTTTTCCTGCAGGCTTTTCTTCTTTCCTGACACTTCTTATCAGTAGCAGAGACTTCTCTTGGCTTGTTATTTCAGATGGGCTGGGACTGGAACATCCATCCTGCCAGGTGCCCTTGAGTACTCCATAAATTAAATAGCAGCTATACCTTCATGTAGTCTGAACACGAGGGAACCACGCTGGCTGCATGGTTTTTTTTCTTGAAGTATTGCCTTCCTGCACTCATAGAAATGATATCCCAGCATCCAATGAGTATATTAGAGGTGCTGTGATTACTTCATTGGGAGAGACCACGTAGTCAGCCTCAAATAAAGAGATGTCATTCTGGCACGCCGAGATTGATAACGCAGCGAGTGCCAGCACGGGCATCACCTCCCCCAGCACTGCCTTTTAGCAGCCTTGCTCAATGCCAGGTGACAAGGACTGAGCAAACAAAGAGCTCAGGCTGCTTTAGAGAATCACAATTCCGTTGACATGCAACTTGCAATGCAAGCCCTCGTGCAGACCCTACCTGTGGTCCCACCAACACGTCAAAGTGCAGCCTGTCTGTGTTGCATGAGTAAGCAAGGAGGGGTTTGAAGCCCTCCTGCCTTCTCCTGTCCTTTCACAGACTCTGATCAGGTGGCACTGCCACAGCACCACGCGACCTCAGGGCAGGGTTCTTGGTCTTCCCCAATTCTCAGCATCTATCATCACTTGCTCCTCAAAAACCTTTCACTGCAGAAGTTGCAGAAAGTATTTCCCTGCCTCTTTTGAAGGCTGCTTTGAGGATCTATGAGGCCTTATGGCTACAGAAGTATCTGGACTAAGCCCCAAATGGTATCAACAGAAGTTGGCTGCCTACCTGTCCTCATGGATGCAACATCAACATTTCTACTGCCATGGGTGCAGCAAAGCAGAGTGACCCAAGGAAGGAGGTATCACAGTGAACCATGGGACAAAACCAGTGGTTTTACCCCAGAGCTTCTGGGCCACGGAGGATGAAATGGACTGGCTTTGACTTGCCAAGATATCCAGCAACTAGATACCATAGGAATGCCAAAGCCACCATAAAAGTCTCCACAAACAGAAGACCAGAAGAGGTACCCAGCAAATGAGTGGTGTGGGATGAATCTCAGTCAAGTGCCATGGAAGCTGAAGCTGCTTCCCCTCCCAGCAATCTGTTGGCTCTCACGTTTGTTGCCTGCTCAAGGCTTGTCCATCCCTGCTACATCAAGTCAGGCTGCCCTCAAAAATCCCACAAATAAAGAGAAGGAGTGGTGGTGAGGTAAAAATATGCCAAGAAGCCACCAAAATCCTTTCAGGCCAGACATCATCAGCACCACTTTCTTTGGATTGCCATGGTTTAGGATAGGAATTATTTTTGCTGCACCCAGCCTAGGGCAGCACAGGGGTCAAGAAAGAGCTCGAGGCACAGCCAACATCCAAATCCATAAACAAAAACAGCACTTAATTAGCCCCCCTAAAACACTTCTCTTCCTATTTTTTTCCTGTGCATTTTAATGCAGGTTGCTCCACTGGTAAATTGGAAGCATTAACCCTTGGTCAAAAACCCCTCAGGTTTTGTGAAACTGATAAATAAGCAAATATGTGAACTGAATAAACAGCTACCTGCAGGGAAGTAGGCATGGCAGGCACACAGGTGGCTGGCAGGATTTACTTTGGAAACAACAGTAGCCAGTTACCCTTGGTAACCTCACAATAATCAAATCTTAAAAGGGGGGGGGGGGAAAGAAGAAAAAAGAGGCAGTAAATCACTCACACGTCTCTTACTTACAGCAGGGAACCTGAACAAGCGAGTCAGACTTGCAAAAAATTGGTGTTTCCATCCCAAATCATCCGTCACCATCACAACCTGTAATCAGGAGGGATTTGGAATAGATTTCCTGGACCAGATACTCGGTTTAAAAGCATGTTCATCCCCTCTGGATTCATGATTGCAGAGAATAATGAGCGAATCAGTAATTGCTGGCCATTTGTTTTAATGCCTCACCCACCATATTTCTTCCCTTGTTTTTTGCCTTCCTCTGAAAAAAAAAAAAAAAAAAAAAAACTGCTTACACATTAATTTTTTAAGGATTTAACAAGGCTTCTTTTGTTGCATCATCCATCAGAGATGGTTATCAGAAGGAACTGGAAGTCTCAGAGGGCTGAGAACAAAGCCAAGGAGCTTGCCCCGGGAAGCATCACATGAAAATCCTTCTGTGAGCAGCAAACCCCAATCAAAGCATGAAGGCTTGGGGCAAGCTGAGATCCACACACAACGTCATGTTTCACTCTATGCTGAGGAGGATAAACGAGCCACATTTACTCCGAGTGATGCCTTCCTGACGTTTGAAGCATCTGGCAGGATTCCAAGCATTTCCCCAAGCCTTGTTGGAGATGAACACATCTCCATACATCAGTGCAGCTCAGGGGGCTGGAAGAGGGCTCCAGTGTCTACACGCAGAGATGGCAAGCTAGGAAAACATAAAGCTAAGAATTTTGTTACCAGCTCCATGGAGAACAGCAGAAAAGTTGCCATGAGAGTCAAGAAATAAAGAACTAGAAAGTGATTTCTGTTAATACATCGAAATTTGGAGATAATGAAGGGTGAAGTGAAAGAGCATAGCAGGACTTGCATGGCAGCCCAGCAAGAGCAGATGAAGTTCTAGCTGTGGGATCCAACCATCCTAGAACTCTTCTGGTTGGAAAAGACCTTTAAGACCATCAACTGCAACCATTAACCCAGCACCACCAGGTCACCACCTATACCAAGGTTGAGCTTCACTTTACTCAACTGCCTCCTCAAAGCTATTTGTCTGCTCAAAAACTCCACTTCTGAGCAGAGAAATTTCTCCCATTAACTTTTTCCCTTCACTTCCCCCCAAAAAAGACATTTCTTCATGAGTTTCCTTCAACAAATCAGCTTTTTCTGTCAGTTTGACAGGGCTGTAATGGGGGATGGTTTATCTGCTAAATCCCTGCAGAAAGCTTTAGGCTAACAAATATCTTACTGCAGCTCTGAGCACAAGCAGGACACATTTCATGAGATATTTTCCCCTAAAAGGCTTTCTTTCATTGGCCCAGAATTATTAGAAACCCTCACTTAGCCACAAAGACAAGAGGCTGTTTCCAGAATTGCCTTTTACAGAACAGAAGATGACAGAACCTAACATGACCCATCACTCAATTTCCAATTCCAAGAGCCAAAATAAAGGTTTATAATCCAAAGTAGTCCAACAATGGCTGTGTCCACACTGCTTAAGGGATCTACCCTTGGAAGCAAACCCTAGGGCCACACTAAATGTGATGATTTATAAAATCATATAATGGTTTGGGTGGGAAGGGACCTTTCAAGGTCATCTGGTCCAACCAACAATGAGCAGGGACATCCCCAACTAGAGCAGGTTGCTCAGAACCCTGGCCAACCTCACCTGGAATGGTTCCAGGGATGGGGCAGCGACCACCTCTCTGGGCAACTTGGGCCAGGGGCTCACCACCCAAAATTTCTTCCTTCTCTCTAGTCTACATCTCCCCTCTTTTAGTTTAAACCCATCACCCCTTGTCCTGTCCCAACAGGCCCTGCTAGAAGGCTGCAATAATTTAGCCAGGACAATTAGAGCTGGCCCACTCTGCAACACTGCACAGCTCTTGCCTTGGTCCCCCATAACCAGGATGGGTTTCCAAAAGACATTGCATGATGCAAACATGGGGAGCCCTAAAATAGCCCCAATGTGCTTGGGTAGTGCCAGAAAACAGGGGAAAAAGGTGGAGCTTGGTGCTCCTGGTAGCCAGAAGTAACACCAGGGTTGAATCACACCTCACAAACCCACCCCAGCAGTAAAGTTGCATCACCATAAGGTGGTCAAAGAATTGGGATTCCAAGAGCAGATCAGGGAGAGGAGCTCTGTGCTGAATTGCCACCTGAGAGTAGAGCCACGAGCTTTCTAGTGGACGAAACCAACACAACCAAACCTACTTTTGTGCCTCAACCTCCTCCAGAGACAGTCCCCAGCATCTGCCCCATGGGCTACCACCACTTGTATGAGTAAGACATAGCTTTGGGGTTTTCAAATCATTTTAGGAGAACCATAGCTGCATGCAACGTTCCCAACTCAAAGATGTGTCCCCCCAATCCCTTGGTAAGGTACCGGCAGTGCATAAAAAAGCCCCACATATTCTCTGTGGATCTCACCAAGTTTTTACTACCTGGATGAAGAAACTCCTTGAGGTAGAACCTCCACACTTTGCACATTCCTTCTTAAATATTGAATTAATCACTCAGAGGTCTCAATCCAAACAAGAGTATGGGCCAACAGGAGGATTTATAGGAAAGTGAATTAAGGGCATGCTCCATGATGAGGTATTGATGCTGTAGTGCATTAGGATATAGTATTACTAGGCTCTAATTTCATTTTAATTACCTAGAAGATATATTAATGAAGTCAAAGGACTCACATGTGCGGAAAACTAGGAGAAGGGAGAAGACTTCAGCACTGGAAGCAACAGAGTGACAGTGGTAAGACAGCACTTCTGTTAATAACATGTCACTTTGTTAACAGTATGAAGCATTTAATGATTAAAAGGCAGCTTTTTGCTTACTCCATCATGAGGAGATGTTTATTTGCAGTGAGCAGCTGCTGTTTTTTTCATCGAGTGACTCTTCAGCAGAAACACTCCGGCAGATTGGGATCTCCAGCACCAGCCTAATGGCTGTGAAGCTTGTGGACTGGCAAACACAGCCCTGTTCTGCTGGTGTTTGAATCACCCATAAACCAAATTGCTCATCTTCAGTTTTATGAGAACTGCAAGTTAAGCCAGGCTGGAAAAAGAGGGGGGAAAAAAAAAAAATTAAAAAATAGGTTGCACAGATTGTTTCATTTGAATGAAAAGTTCATCTGCAGATGATGTTTTTTTCCCCTCATCCATCAAAAGCTTTTTTCCCCATAGCTTTTCATGCTCTGCTTTAATATTTTTTAATATCTCCATCCTTTCATTCCCCTAAAAGCAAACTACATGGCCCACTCAGAAATAAAAGCAAAGAGCACCATGTAATGATGTCTGCAGCAAGCAGAGACCACAGCCAACAGCACCTACCTTAAATTAACCCTTGATGCCTTCTGCTGTACTGCACCAGCCTCTGTGGAGCTACCCTGCCAAAGACACCTGAATTTCTACTATGAGTTGACACCTGACCAGCTCCACAACACGTGATGTTCATTGCTGGTCAATGGAGAAGCTCAAGGGACCCAAGTTCCAGCTCTTTAACAAAATTTGTGTGGTTGCAGCTGATGGACACACAGCCAGACCTGCCCTGTGACTTCCACACATGCAAAATGCAGCTTGATGGAGACCAGATTGCTGGCAGCAAGTATTTTAGTGGCCAAAACCCAAACAACATGGAAGCACAACAACAGGAGTGAAGAGAAAATAGCAGGAATAGATGGATAAGAGAAGCTGTCTGGAAATATCCCTCACTGTACTGAAAAATCAAGATTTCCATCCAAAAATGGCAGGGTAATGAGCCTTCAAATGTTGCCTGTTCCCCAGCAGTGCAGGCTCAAGCCTCTCATCCTACAATTACTCTGTTCCTAAAGTCCTATTGATCCACATTTTCTCCTACAGGGTTCTTTGCTCCAAGAGGTGGACAGCAAACTGCCAACACAGGCTCAGAGCACCCTTTGTGAAGTCCTCCTCACAACAATTTGGAGAGCAGGAGTAGTCCCCAAGGTGGTAATATCACCCCTTGAAGAAAAAGTAGGAAGACAACTAAGGTCCCCTACCAAGTGCTCCAGTAAGTCAAAGCTAACCCAGCAGCTGCCTGGACCTGCTCATGTTGGTTCTCAGCAGGTCCTGGAGCAATGAGAACCGAGATGGACAGGCAGGAGCTGCTGTTGGGTTGATGCTCAGAAGCAGCAGCAGGACTTCCTTGAGGAGCTTCAGCAGTTCCCCATACACCCACCTCACTGGGCAAGCAGACAGCTTCATGCCACCCTGGTTTGCCTGGTGATGAGGGAGAGAGGTAACATCACAGCTCTTCAGCACAGACTCATGCAAAGAAGAGAGAAGAAGATTCCTCCTGTCCTCAGCCTGGATGGCATTGTAAAGAGACAACCAGTATCCAAACAAAGCCTTGAGTCCTCCCAGCCCACTCATCATGACCTCCCAGTAGGACACTGGGTCTAGGAGGAGAGTGCTGGTGAAGGACATGGAGGGCAAGAAGAGAGATCAAGGCACAGCTGAAACTCTTGTGACTGGAACACCAAGAAGGTACTGAAAAAGCAGAGGGGTTGGAGGAGAGTCACAAGGATGACTCCAGGGTCATGAAAATTAGGAAAATTCTCTTCAGAGCAAGAAGCCAAAGGCCTAATAACTAAGGGAATATTGAGGATGTAAGATGGGATGAAGACAGGATTGATTTTATCACAGTTGATACAGAGAGAGGTCATTAAACCTGCCATGTACAGAGCTCATCTCAGACGATAGCTCAGTCTACAGCCTGTGACTCCAAAGGTGATGATGCTCTGTCAGCACTACAGGAAATTTACTTCCTCCAAACCCCTTGCCACCTCTGAAAAAACTTTGTTATTGGCTTAACTCAACACTCCCAACCTCCACCATGGACCCGTGGTTCTACCTAAGGAAAAGCAAGCCTGTCTCCATTGGCTGCACATCATCCTCTGCCTCAGTCCCCATCAGAGGCAGGAGCATCCATCATGCTGAACATCCATCAGCTGATGTTGTGGGAATGTGGGATAATGTGACACAGAATAAAAAATAACAGCTTTTCCCCCCCTCATACTGTTTTTTTCTGAGGTGTTTTATATTACTTGATATCAAATGTAAGGAAGCACCCCTCTCTTTCTTTCCAATTTTATGAACATTTCGTTGGAGTTGAAAGTTTTCTCTAAAACCCTCTATCTTCTTGAAAGCATTCCAAGAGACCTCAAAGCCCTCTTGGAAAGTGGATCTATTTCTTAAGGCCAGATCATAGAGGGGGAGCAACGTGGCAGCTTTTTTTATTTCAACATTTCATGAGTCAAATCTGGTTTTGGTGTCTCCATCACCCAAAAATTACATCACAGCTAAACTCCATCCTTCAGCACTGGTCCAACAGATCACTTCCAAAGAACCCCCACCACTCGTGGAGAAGTTATTTTGTCTCCCCACCTCTTGTAAAATTTGTATGCACCTCAGCCTGTCTGGGGAAGGGACATTTAGCTCTTAGGTCTGAACCAGCATAAATAGAATTTCTTCAATAAACTGCATAATTTTCCTGGCACAAATCAGCACCCAGCCCTCTAATAATATCCTGCATATTGTGTTTCATCCACCTGCTCTTACAGAGCCTAACAGGTTACACAGGACTGAAGAATAATTACATTTTGGATAAATTATACTTTTAAAAAATAGATTTTTTTCACTAGTGTGAGGAAGACATCAATAGAAGCTGACACTTAATTTAGTGGTTAACCACATTCATCTATTAAAAAAGAAAATTTGGTCTAATTTGTGTTTAACTTTTTATTCCTTGAACATCCCACTATTGGATTTTTCTCTTTTTACTTTATTAAGGTGACTTTAGGAGCCAGTATATCCTCACCAGGAAGTCATTGAGACAGATCAAGTCACCATAATCCCCTTTTTTGATGGACTACACAGATAGTGTTCCTGAGGTCTCTTACTAGAACACATTTTCTGCAGCCCCCAAGGCCATTCTACAGATCTTTTTTGCCCTTTTCGAGCAATTTTTCAATGATCTTTCAAAAAAATTGAGTCATTGCAACTAAGCACCACATCATAACATCAGTCATACCAATGCTTTCGTTTTTTTTGGGTTTTTTTTGTTTTTTTTTTTTTTTTTAAGGATGAATTTCAATATCAGGGGAGTGCTCAGGCAAGAGGATTTTACAGAATGGTGCTTGTTGAGCTTTAATTCCTGCAGAACCACCCAAACTCCAGCCAAAGGGGTAAAAAAAAAAAAAACCTTCCCAAGGAGGAATTGTTCAATACAGATTAGAAATCAGAAAAAAGTTCTTCACTCTGAGGGTGGTGAGACCCTGGCACAGGTTGCCCAGGGAGGTTGTGAATGTTCCATCCCTGGATGTGTTCAAGACCAGTTTGGATGAGGCTTTGAGCAACCTGCTCTAGTGGGAGATGTCCCTGCCCATGGCAGGGGGTTGGAACTAGATGATCATTAAGGTCCCTTCCAACCCAAAACAATCTATGATTTTAAGTTTCCTTAGAAACTTTGGCCATTCAATCATTCTATGATACTATGATTGTTTTTTAAATCAACTGAAAAAAACCTGTACACATTCAACAGTGAAGTCCCATCTCCACCAAGCCATGTCCCCACCTCCACCCACCCAAAATACATTTTCTAAAAGAAGGGTGGGGAGGGAGCAAGTGCTGTTCATTATTCAGATAGAAATACTTATTTCAGAAAAAAAATATTAGCCCTAAAATGACACTTAGACCTTCCTGAAGTGACATCCAGGTTAAAAGCAATTGGTTCTGCTATGGAAATCAGATACAAATCAAATCCCCAAATTCTCTTTCTGCTGAGGGGTGCCTAAAAGGCGAGATTCACAGCTCTAAAACTGAGACAGGATTTTCAGCAGGGAGAGGCTTATGTCAGCCAAGAAAGGAAAGAACTACAAGAAACTGTCTCTCATTCAGCCTTAGATTGCTAATACCAGACTACATTTAGACATCTCTTCCAAATAAAGATTCAGCAACAAAATCTGCTGCACTTAAACACCTAACTCATCATATTTGGGTGAGGCAAATTGCTCAGTTTTCAGCTCAGTTGCTGGAAACAGCAACTTTCAGTGAAAGGAGATTAGAGAAAGGGAAAAAAGGACGTTTCTTTTCAAGGAAAGGGGCTTTCTAGCTTTAATATCTAAGCCTCAGATGACATCTGTCAAAGGCTTCAGAAATTCCGGATTTTGTCAGATTACATGGAGTTGAAGTCAACGGACTTTGATTTTTCCCTCCTGAGACTCAGTTTGCAAATTGCCCTCAACTAGCAATGCACTGCAAGCTTGGAAGGCTGGATGAGCATCCACAGAAGGAGTGGGACAACTGGTAAGTGATTTCTGGAGTTGAAGTTTGAGAGCACACAAGAAGGGAATCTCTCTTGCTGTAAGAGACCCTGAAGATCATCGAGTCCAACCATCAACCTGGCACTGCCACTGGCAAGTCCACCAGTAAACTACATCCCTCACACCACATCTCCATGGCTTGGAAACCCCTCCAGGGGTGGGGACTCCACCACTGCCCTGGGCAGCCCTCTAGGGCAAGAAATTGTTCCTCAGGACCAACCTCAACCTCGCCTGGGGCAACTTGAGGCCATTTCCTCTTGTCTTGTTCCTTGGCAGCAGAGCCCGACCCCCACCTGGCTCCAGGCTCCTGTCAGGAGCTGTGCAGAGCCAGAAGGTCTCCCCTGAGCCTCCTTTGCTCCAGGCTCAGCACCCCCAGCTCCCTCAGCTGCTCCTCACCACACTTGGGCTCTAGACCCTTCCCTAGCTCAGTTGCCCTTCTCTGGCCACACTCCAGCCCCTCAAGGTGCTTCTTGGAGTGAGGGGCCCCAATCTGAACCCAGGATTTGAGGTGTGGCCTCCACCAAGGGGGGACAATCCCCATCCTACTCCTGCTGGCCACACTAGTGCTGATCCAAGCCAGGCTGCTGGTGGTCTCCTTGGTCATCTGAACACACTCTGGCTGATATTCAGTCACCAATATCCCCAGGCCCTTCTCCACCAGGCACTTTCCAGCCACTCTTCCCCCAGCCTGGAGCGTTGCAGGGAATTGTTGTTACCCAAGCATGGGACCCAAGGAAGCACCTGAAGACCTCTGAAAAGCCCATCACCAGGTTTTGGGTAATGAGCACATCTCGATGCTGGCACCCCAGAGGTTAAGATACCAAGCCTGAGATATGAGGCTGGATGAGGCTCTGAGCAGCTTGACTTTGTTAGAGGTGTCCCTGCTTATAGCAGGGGGGTTGGACTAAATGACATTTGGAGGTCCCTTCTATGATTTGTTCCCCAACATGCCCAACTCCATTCTGAGCAATGTCCCTGCACTGAGCTAAGTAGATGAGCTAAGTAGACATCTATCCACACTTGACATGGAAATCTCTTTGACTATCATCTCCAGCACCGACTCAAATACAGTAAGAGTCTTCCCAAGTAAGTTTTGATTATTTCTGTAACAAGAAAACCCAGAGCAGATTTCTTTACACTATGCAGATAGACCATTTCTTCTATTTTTTTTTTTTTTTTAGAAATGGAAACTGCTGCATCTGTTGAACGCAGACGCAAGAACATTTGCAGTATTTCCAAGCCCTAACTCCTCCATTTAGCTATGCAAACAGGTGTTTGAGGGGGGGCGTCTTGCACAGACAAAGGTGTTTACATATATAACTTTCTGCCTAAGCAAACACCCTGCTCAGATTTGTACATATCCTCCGTGTGCATAGAAATATTCATTTGAAAGATCAAGCTTGCCTGCATCAAGAATACCAACAACTTTCATCTTTTAACAGAGAACGAGTTGTAGAAGTGGAGGAATAATGGATAATAGATGTTTTTATTAAATATCCAGACTCCAGCAATGCCTAAATCCACCTCTGAGCACCCCAGACATTTATTGCAACTGCGACCCATGGTTGTTGCTGGATTAATAAAACAAAAGATCTCTACAAAGTGCCCAGTATTACTTGAAGCGCTCAGGATCTCATTAATTCTGAGAGTATAATGGGGTTTTGATTAGGCAGTTTATTAAGGATTTACTCCCCAATGTTCTCAGCTGATTACAGTCAGCATCTCTTCAGGTGTTGGAGCCCTAGCTGCAGAATGTGAATTTTTGGTGCATCCTCATTCCAGGAGATACATGTTGAAGTGATCCTGGGGCAACGTGCTGTTGATTGGGGAACAATTCAGTTCCTACAACAAAACTGAATTAAAAAATTACTAATTGCTTACAACTCCAACAACATACTGTGCTGAAATGCAGATCTCCTCATTGCTTTGCCTCATGGTTTCTAAGGTGAGCACTTCTAGCAGAACAGTTTCAAAGAAGGTACCACATCTGCCCTGACATCCAACCAGCACAGATACCGTTGAACTGGTGACTGATCCCAGCC
Source organism: Merops nubicus (assembly GCF_000691845.1). NCBI lineage: Eukaryota > Metazoa > Chordata > Aves > Coraciiformes > Meropidae > Merops > Merops nubicus. The sequence continues at coordinate 15,473 of NW_008589868.1, forward strand.
GCCTTGTTCCTCTTTGGATACCAGCAAAAGAAGGGAGGAGAACAAGTAGAAGAGACAATTCACTGACTTCAGGGTGCCTGTAGAGGCATGGGAAGAAGGAAAAGCAAGATCTCAGCTTAGTCACTCTGCTTCCCTTCCAGTAGGGAATACCTGGCTGGCCTTTACACAAAATTATTTGGTTTTATTTGCTTCTCTCAAGAGGTATTACTTCTTTTCTTATCCTATTTATCAGTCAAGATTGTCCTACCTCCAACAGGCTTACAGTCTCAGAAGCAAGACTTGCTGGCCTGCAATGTCTCAGTTCCCTGAACTCCAGATTAACCTAAATACTAACTCCAATACTAACCTAAATAAAGAATAATCCACTACTTTAATATTGAATATTTGAGATTCTGTAGGGTTTGAGTAGATGGTAGGTACCTGAGCCCAACAATTCTTTATCATTTCCCTCTAAACATTTTTATTGGCACTAGATTGTAATATCATTTTCCTTTGATAAAGACTCCAATACAAGAAATCATCAAAACTCCACCACATGAAAGTGATACAGAAACTTATACTGGATTTTCTGTCCCAGCATTATCTTCTCATCCTCACCATCCTCCCAGGTTGATTTTGCTTAAAGCCAAGCCAGTGTTTATGGTGCAAGTTTAGAGTTTCTGGAAATGTTTTATGGTTTTTGCAGAGCATTGGTAGTTGTTTCTTGAAGGCAATAGTTTATTCCTCCATCAAAGCTGGACATGTTCTCTTTTGTGTCTTTCTCCTTTTACTCACCATAAAGGAAGCCTAGAAAGTAAACTTTTAGACTCCTAAAGCCCTCTTCACTACATGACATGTTTGTTGTCTATCTCTAACATGACATCTTTACAAAAATAGCCACTCTACCCAGGAGTATTTTACCCTTTTAGCTCCTTCTCTTTCTGAATAAAAGTGACCTTTTTGTACAAGACACTGAATTTTAAAAGAATCTTTGTCATAATGACCAGAATATCTTTAATGTCTCTCAAACCAGATTCAATGCACAACCTGGATAAAATGGGAATGTTTCAGAAGATGGTGACATTGCAGTCCAGATCTCTACAGTCCAATTAACAATGAGCACTTGACCTCCAAGGCCAGGCTAGCATTTTTGGCATACACTTTAACCATAAATATTTATCATTTGCATCACTGTGAACCAGAACTACCTCCCCTCCCTGAAAGTCTTCTGCACCAAGCTGAAAAGCCACTGGTTTTAGAAGTCCAGTTATCCAGTGATTGATAACAAGATCTCCTAGAACTGCACTCCTGCCTTTTATTTGGGATCCTCAAACCAGGGACTTTTATTCCACAGGACAAAGGACAATCATCTACTTTCTGTCCCAAGATGTTTCTCCTTTTCAGCAAGATGTGGCTAGCCTGGAGGTGGAGCCTGACCATAACATTTTCCACCACAACCTTCTTGAGCTCCTACAGCTTGGATACCATAGCGCTAAGGGGCAGGATTGTCTCTGAAAACCATCATCCCCATGCATACAAAAGTGAACAAAGGCAAATCATCTTTATGCCAGGTAATCAAAGTCACACTGGATGGAGAAGCCTTCATCTTCCTTTTGGGCTTCCGCTTGAAGGCATGGGAGGCTTTTTTTTGCTCCTCCACCTTATACTCAGGGCTTCATCTCTATCAGGTCTTCTCCTAACTATGCCTAGTTACGTGAACACCTCTCAAAGCAACTGTGCAACTGCTGGAAGTATAATTGTTTTCTTTATTTTGTTAATCAAACCAATGACACTCACTGAGGGGCAGAGAGAAACTTCAGGTCAAATAAAACATTTTGTTTTGATGGTCAATAAAAGCAGAAGAAATTAAACAGCAGTAATTGCCTGAGCTAATATTGCCACCTCAGTTCAAGACCCTTTTTCTACTTGATTAGTTCAGAAAGCATTTGAGCCAAACTTTCCCCTAAAATTGTCCTCAAAAGACAACTCTAAAAGCTTTCCCAACTATTTCTTAATCCCTCTCCTGATGACTTTTCTTTTATGCTGTCTGGAGCCATGACCTGCATTAACCTATCCCAGGTGACTGTCTTTACCCAGCCTAGAAACTACTCATCCTCCTTCCCAGCCTCAGGAAATAGTTGTTCTGCTTCACCTAACTATACAAAAGAGACTATCTTTCAACAGATAACATGCCGAGTTTAATTCTACAGAGCAGGACATCGCATGACTCAAAGCCCTTCTGAAATACAGCTGGCCAAGTGCTGCTCCCTGGCCTTGCTGCTGCATGGGAGAGCACAACTCATGGCCATGTACCTCCACTTTCCCATCTCAAAAGCAAACAAAAACCAGTGGCCAGCACCAAACTGGGCAGGAACCAGCCTCCTGCACACACTGCCTTGAGCCATCCAGCCCTGCCACCCTGGCACAACGCTGGGTAAGAGACACACCAGCAGCTACAATCAGGTGACTCAGTCTTGGACATAGAGAGATCATCAGCCATGGGTTCATCATATTTCTTAGGACACAAGGACAGCAGGCCCAGAGAATGGCCATGCAGATGGTCAGAGGGATGGAACCCTTCTCCTGTCAGGCCAGGCTGAGAAAGTTGGGCTTGTTCAGCCTGGAGAAGAGAAGGCTCCAGAAGGACCTTCTTGCAGCCTTCCAGGATCTGAAGGAAGTCTACAAGAAAGCTGGGGAGGGAATTTTTACAAGAGCTTGTAGTGATAGGACAAGGGGTAATGGGTTCAAACTGGAAGAAGGGAGATTTGGATTAGGAATTAAGAAGTCCTTCACTGTGAGGGTGGTGAGACACTGGCACAGGTTGCCCAGGGAAGCTGTGGATGCTCCGTCACTGGATGAGTTCAAGACCAGGTTGGATGGGGCTTTGAGCAACCTGGTCCAGTGAGAGGTGTCCCTGCCCACAGCAGTGCTGTTAGTACTAGATGATCTTGAAGATCCCTTCCAACCCAAAACTATTCTATGATTCCATGATTTTCAGCAGAAAATTTCTTCTGTTCAATTATTTTCCCTTTCCAACCACCACTGCTCACACCAGGGCCCAAAGAAGTTCCCTGATCCTGTTTTGTTTATTCACACCCCTAGCCCTGGTGACTAAACCCAGAATCCAGATTAGATCCAGGCATCCAAAAGCTGCTCCCAGACTCCTGGTGCCACTCACATAGGGAGCTGCAGCCTTGAGGCAGCAGGATGAGCCACTTCCCATGAACCAACCCAAACACATCCTCCAACACCACTGAGACAGCAGAACCACCTCTCTTCTTCACACAGGTCTTTATCATGTTTATTATCCAAACCATAAATTTTAAGCACCAAAGAATCCCAAGAGCCACTGCTCATACATGGCAACTCCCTCCTGCTTCTCCAACAGCAGGAGAGGTTTACTCAGCATGATGAGTCCCATTCCAGTGCTCCAGAGGTCCTTAAAGTTCTCAGCTGCCATGCAAAACTGTCAGGCTTGAATTTAATCCAAGGGTATCCAGAATAATCTGTGTCTCAGGCACTGTTCCAACAAGTACATGTCCAGCACCATGTTTGACTCAAGAGAAGTGAGAGCCCTGGGACAGAGGAACAAAAACCAGCTGGGCATCATGAGACCTGGAGTAAGATGCTGCTGAACTCCTGGTTCAGTGCAGAAGAAACACAAACTCCATTGGTTTTAAGAAAAAATAAGAGTGTTCTGTCCCGGTTAGAAGGCAGAACACTGTGTCCCAGCTCCCTTATCCCTCAGTTTCCCAGATAGAGAGGTAAATAAGGAAGGCAGGGGTAATGAAAACCTTGCACCAAATTGAAGATTAACAAAATGAAATATATTATTTAACAGGGATCAGAACGGAAGAAGGGAAGGGGTTTAACAGGGTACAGAAAGGAAGAAGGGTAGGGGTTTAACAGGGAAGGGGGGTTGTAGGAACAACAAGGTAAGGAAGATTAAACTTCCAAATATACAAAACCCAAATGCTGTGCTGAGGCTCCCCGGTGCTGGATCTCGCTGGATTGAGGTGGATTGAAGCTGGATGCACAATCCTTGGACGTGGATGGAGGCAGGGAAGAGTCTGTAGATCAGGCCCAGGTCTCCAAGATGGCCACGGCCACGTGTAGCACAGGGAGCAGCAGAGCAGCGTGTGCCCAGGTGCAAGGTCAAAGGAGCAAGAGGAAGAGAGAAGAGGAAGAAGAAGAGAGAAGAAGAGGAAGAGCCAGAGGCGTGCCTTTCTCCCCTTTTTATAGACCTTGGCAGGAAGTCCCGAAGACAGGAAAAGGGGAGTGGGAATAGGACAGATGTACGCCCCTTTCATTCAGGCTTGTACCTGGTTTAGGGTTTCAGATCTCCACCCACCAGGGGCAGCAGGTTTCAAATCATTACAAAGAGTATAGAAAGAAGCAGCACAGATCAGAGCATCCTTGCCCTCAAGTGTCTTCAATTTGGAGTTTCAAGCATCCTTGGGCCAGCAGGAAGCACATCAAATTTAAAGACAAGACTTGACATGCCTGAGTTTTCTTATTCAACCAATGGAAAAAAAAAAAAAATTAACCACAGCAGAACCACACTTGGGAAAAATAGGTGATTATTTAGCAGAAATAACATTTTTTTTTTCTAACTTATTTGTATAGAAGTCATGAGAGCAGCAAAAACAGTAACAAAAAACCCAAAACATGATTTCCTTTTTCAGTCACAGATGGAATTAAGTCTGGGTCTGAATGGTCACTGAGACTGACCCCAAAGCAACTCTCCACACACCTCCAGTTCCCAGCATCCAAGTCCTTCATGTTCTAACACTAAGTTCTGGGTTTAAGATCCAAGATGGGTTAAGATCAAGCTAGAGAGATAATGAGCAGAGGCAACTTTGTGAACAGTGGAACTTCCTGCAGCTGAAGTAAAATGGACCCAGGTCTGACATCCTGCTTTGGATGTAGAGGAAGGAGAAGATAGATGTCAAACTTCCCAGGCTTTGTTTTCTTATAAAGATGAAAAACCACGTGCAAGACCTCATATTACTTTCTCAAACACAATCTGATTCATATTTTTATGAAGACACCTCAGTGTGGGGCATGAATTAAGATCATTGTTGAATTCAGATAAAGACATCAGACTGGCTTAAAATTTAGCTCTGCAGTCTTGGGTAAATGCTCGTTCCACACAGAATTTCGAATCTCTTTACAATTATGGAGAGAATGAAGAGGGCCAGATGGGATTTATTTATTACAGAAGATCCAAAAGCCACTTAATACCTTCCCAGAAACCAAGTTTCTCTTTTACAAAGGCAAATTAAACATGTCAGTAGGGTTGTTTCTTACTCTTAGACAAGTCAGCCATGAATATTTGCAGAGTGTGGGTTATTTATATGCACTTTGAGATATTAATACTTCAAAAAGAAACATAAGAGGCTTCCAGACCTCATGTGTTTGAGGTGTGGAGACAAGACACTCTCACAGCAAGGTAGAGGCTACCAGCAGCAAGGTCTCTCCTTGGCCAGAATCATGAAAATAAACTATTTTCTCTCCCCTTGCCCCTCCACACAGAACAGGGACACGTTCCACATCCCTGCCCCACACGAGCACGAGTAGCAACATATGAATGAAAATTTTGAGAGCTTAAATAATTTAATTTAGCAGGTCAAGGGATGTTCTCCTCCCCCTCTACTCTGCCATACTGAGGACAAATGTGGAGGATTTTTTCCTGTTCTGGGCTCCCCAAGTCAAGAGAGACAAGGAACTGCTGGACGGGGTCAGTGGAGGCTCTGAAGATACTGAGGGGCTGGAGCATCTCTGTGCCAGGACAGGCTGAGAGCCCTGGGGCTGTTCAGCTGGAGAAGAGAAGCCTCAGAGGGGATCTGATCAATGCTGAGCAAGAGCTAAAGGGCCTAGCAACAGGACAAGGGGCAACGGGCACAAACTGGAACCCAGAAGGTTCCATCTCTACAGGAGGAGAAAATGCTTTGGTGTGAGGGTGGCCAAGCCTGGAGCAGCTGCCCAGAGAGGCTGTGGAGTCTCCTGCTCTGGAGAGATTCCAAACCCACCTGGATGTGACCCTCGGAGCCGGGAGCAGCTGCCCAGAGAGGCTGTGGAGTCTCCTGCTCTGGAGAGATCCCAAACCCACCTGGACACCATCCTGGGCACCCTGCTGTGGGGGACCTGCTGAAGCAGCGGGGTTGGATGAGATGATCTCCAGAGGTCACTTCCAACACCCACCATGCTGGAATCCTGTAGTATATAAGCCAAGAATGCCTTTTGTAAGTAGGACAGAGTATAGGCTTTAGGAATATCCAGATGGATATCTTCAATTTCTCTTCTCCTTTTACACAGACACAGTAGTTATCAGAAATACTTGGCCCATCAGGATTCAGACACTACCCACTGCCTACCATGGACTCCTGTACCAGGCAGCGCAGATTCTCCTCAAAATCATGGCAACCAACACAAAACCAGCCAACATTTGGGCCATGCAAACATCTAGAGGGAAGAAAAGCTTCCTGGAGTTGGAGACGTTCATATGTGGGAGAAGAATCAAGCCAGCAGAACAGACTTAATTAACAAATTTCCCATGTTTTTGAGGTGTTAGAGCAAGGAATAAATAAAGCTGAACCTTCTCACTTTTCCTGTCAGTGTTCACACTCATGGTGGCTGGAAAGAACCAGGAAGAATAAGCAGTACAACCCAAACCCCATCACTGGGACCATTGATCAGCACAAAGACACAGCACAACCAATTACAGTCATTAGGGAAGATTGAACCTGGATGATTTTTAATTATTGGTGAGGGGTGGAAATTAGTCTTGTCATACCTGGTTTGCCAGGGAGATTAATGCACTGCTCCAGATTTGCCAGAAAAACAGGCCAAAAAAGATTCTAACATGTGGTTCTTTGACTTGTCGTGTGAAATCATGGTTTGTAGGTAAGTGGCTCTAAAAATACCAGCTCTGTCACCAAGTTCTGAAAGGTAAGATAGAGCATTTAAAGGGCAGGTATGAGGATTAATAGATGTGATGAAATTATAACAGAATTTTAAGTATAGCTTGGAAGGTTCTTATGCTCAGTGTAGCACAGGAGCATCCAAATCCCAGGGAAATCTGCATCACGCTCAGAGCACCCGTGAGCTTCACAACAGCACGTGCTCAGCAGGCAAGATCCTTTCCTTCTGAAGTGGAAACAGCAATTTTCCTGCAAAATTCCCAGGTTCCAAAGCAGGGCACATGGTCACATGCTGGGTGATGAGGCATCTCCACCACACCTACTGCAGCGTGAGCTGAAGCTCCTCTCCATGCTACAGCACAGGGGCAGCCCCTCTGAATAATGCTTATTAGCAGGCTGAATTGGTTATTCAGACCCCAGCTAAAGAACCACTCAGAGCTGCTGGAGCACAGCTAGGTCCCCAGAAGCTGAAGAGCAGCTCTTTAGAAGCTGAAGAGGAGCAACCTCCCCTCCCACCAGGCAGCACCTCCAAGCTCGCCCAGGTCTCGGAACAACGGTTGGACTGGTTGCAATCAGATGCTTTGCATATTGCATAAGGCAATTACTTGACATTCTTTGCTTCAGAAAAAAAATCTTCTGAAGATGCTGTAGCTCAGTAAAAAACCCACAAACCTTCAATATCTCCCCCAGGAGCAGCCAATTAACAATCTTTGCACCCAGCAATGCACATGCCTGCTGCTAATGCTTAGTTTCTTCAGGCAAAGCTGGCAGCAAAATTATTCAAGAGGCTGCCATGCAACAGCAGAGACCTCTCCGATGCCAAAGGCCCTGACACAAACACACACAGGCTCTTAATATGCACCAAAATCAGCAGGCTTAGATGCCCACAGGTAATTGGACACGTGGACTCAGTGTTGCACTGAGCCCCAGCAAGTTGTGTGCAGCCAGGCACTGCCACTTGCCTGTTGTGCTCCGGGTGTTTTCTCCTGTACCTGTGCCAAGCACAGCACAGCTCTGCAGTAAGAATTAACTAACAAGCTCCTGTCACGCCCATCAAGAAGCCAAGTGATGTTACTAACCAGGAGAACTGCAGAATTGATCTTTGCTCTTGTTAACGGGGCGTATCAGGCAGTAATAAGTTGTTTTCTATTAGCAATTACAGTCAGTTACATAATAAATAAACTCAATTAGAAGCCTACTGCTTTGTCTAGACCAGCTCGCTCCTTCACAACTCCAACATCATGCCAGGGGGGAAAACAAGAAGAAAAAAAAATAAGAAAACACAACCCAACCAAACAAAACCAGAGATTCTGCTCATTCACTGCCCCGACACCAAAAGGGAACAAAAAGAAACCAGGCACTGGATTAATGTCTCCAAATCTTTAAAAAATAAGCTATCAATCAGGTTTGTCTAGATTTGTGTCGAGATTTTATCAATGCCATCAGCTGGCTTTCTCTCTTGCCTTCTCTTCTGGGTATTTTTAGGCTTTTATTGTGAGGTGATTTCCTGATTTAATTCCAAGATCTCACAGAACAGCGTATTAGCATATCTTGAATATAGATGCAGACACTGTTATGGGATTCAATTTCTCTCTGAATTTTAATTCCAAAGCTGTTCTTTTCCACATTGTTCACATGAGTAATCAGAATTTTAATCATTCTCATGCACCTCTGTGTGGATTCTGGGATATGACAGGAGAAAAGAGGGGCAAAAGAAGGGAGAAGATTTTCAGCTTCAAATTCATCCCCAAGCCCATGTTGGAGCAGGAAGGTTGGATGAGATGCCATCACAAAAGACCACCCCACACCATCACAGCCTCCCTCATCTGCAGAAATGTCTTGGAAAAGATGTTGAAGGATAGGATTGGGGAAATACTGCTCATAGGAGATGCATCAGACAGTGATGAGTCAATGAAAGGAAGGGGCCAAGAAGCAGGGAGAGGAACACAGAGAGAAGGGCTTGGGTAAAAGCCTGAGGATGAGAAGAAAGTGAGTGTGAGCAAGTGGAGAGGCTCAAAGTGGGCAGTGAGGAGTGACCAGCACAAGAGGGAAGAGCATCATAGTCAGGAGAACATCAACATGGAAATCAGAGGAGTAGTGAAGGATTCTCATAGAATTTAATGGGTTCCTCAACCAAACACTCAGCACAGAACCTGTGGCAATCAACCTTTTCCCACTGACTGTGGACCTACATGCCCAAGCAAAGACTTTTCAGAAGAATTAGGCATTGAAGCCTCATTATACCTCCAGCTGAAACGATCTCCCTTGAACACTACAGACCCCACCCCTCAGGGCAAGGCCATCGCTGGTGATGACTTTCCCATTTCTGACCACTCCTGAGGGACATTAGCCCAGAATTCATGGGTCCAAGGTGATCAATGGCCAGCAGGCAGAACCATTTTAACCAAAAACTGACTCTTTCAGTCAGATGAATCAAAAATCTAATACAAATCAATTTCCTTAGTGTGATACCAACCATTTAGCACTTCAAACACACCAAGAAAAAGATGCTATAAAGGAAACAGGAGAAAATTCTGATTGTATTTTCCTCTTAGTTTCTTTTGGGGTAAGGAGTAAAAAAGCATTCATGACTTTTCCATCAAAACTGTACTAAAGGGACACAAATTTCACAAAAAAAAAAATAATTTCTGGGGAAGAAAATTAGAAAATGTAAGAGCTCTTATTTCTTGAGCCAGAGGGAATTATCTGAAGCTCTGACACCAAGAACAATTTTACCTCCTGCACATCACTTGCTATATCCAGTTCACCACTGATTAGACAGCGCTGCACTCGGGTGCAAAGTTCTCCACCCTAGCCAAAATATTAGCTTATTTCATGGCACATGGAATTCAGAATGTGGTAGGACTTTGTTTCCTTGGGCTTATTGGACAGAATCACTGCCTTAGCCCCCTATCCCCCAAATAAAGAACCCACCATGCAGATAAGTGATAGAAGCTACAGCATTCATTAAAAATATACTTAAAGAAAAAAAAAAAATCACAGGTTTGTCATTTATCTATTGTTTCAGCAAGTCCTCACAGAGTCCCAGCACGGTGGGGTTGGAAGGGACCTCTGGAGATCATCTCACCCAACACCCTGCTCCAGCAGGTCACCCACAGCAGGGTGCCCAGGATGGTGTCCAGGTGGGTTTGGGATCTCTCCAGAGCAGGAGACTCCACAGCCTCTCTGGGCAGCTGCTCCAGGCTCGGCCACCCTCACAGCAGAGAATTTTTTCCTCCTGTTGAGACGGAACCTCCTGGGTTCCAGTTTGTGCCTGTTGTCCCTTTTCTTGTTGCCGGGCACCACTTAAAATCAGAGTCTGGCCCCAGCCTCTTGCCCCCCAGGGGCCCTTTAGCTCTTGCTCAGCATTGATCAGATCCCCTCTGAGGCTTCTCTTCTCCAGGTCTCTCAACCAGAGAGATGCCCCAGTCCCCACATGCACAAAGAGGCTACAGCAGTGCAAGGATGGATGTTCAAACCCTATTTCCTTTAGGGAACCCTTCAGGCATCACCCCCAGCCTCAAGCAAGCTGCTGCACAACTACATCTTTAAGGAGAGCAGCTCAGTGAAGCCGACCTCCATCATGTTAACATTTGCAGGACTAAAATCCTTCAGACTGACTGCAGCAGCCTGATGAAGCCAGAGGACTGGGCTCAGCAGCTGAGCAGGGTTTGAAGCTCTGCGTGCTCAGTGCTGGCTGCACATCAGCAGCTCTTTGCACCACTTCTGAGACTTGGGTGGGCTCCAAGAAAACAACAGCTGAGTAAAATAAACCACTCAATTCAGAAAAACACCTGCCCTAGGACCCAATGAATGCTGTCCCATGGTGGTAAGAACTAGAGGGTTGAAGGGAAAGCAAGGCACCTCCAGGAATCCTTTAAGTAGGATAGCCAGGGACTATCAAGTGATTTTCTGCACTTGGTGGGGAAAAAAAAAAAAAAAATGTTCTTTTGAAGAATTTTCAACTTGCTGCTAGGAAATTATGCACCAACCCTGATGGGTCTTGATCCCAGCCTGGTGATACCAGATTTTTTTTCCCCTGCTACCTGTGGTCTGAAGCTGTTTAATTCCAAAATGATTTGTTAGGTAAAGAAATAATCAAGTGGGCAGGTCATTTCAGATATCTACAACACAGCAGGGCTGAAAGCAAAGATAATTGGGCAAACCACTGTTGCAACCTTTTAAGGGCTCTAGCGAGGGACCATGGCACTGCTAGAGCCAGTGTTGAGCAAATGAGATGCACCAAGATTAGCTCTGCTCCAAAGATAATCTTTACAATCTAGGATTTAAATGGGCAGGTGGCTGGTAAAAACTGGAACTTGCAAAGTAAAAGGGAAGATGTGAACATCTGGGGCTGTTCAGCTGGAGAAGAGAAGACTCAGAGGGGATCTGATCAATGCTGAGCAAGAGCTAAAGGGTCAAGAGGATGGGGCCAGACTCTGATTTGCAGTGGTGCCCAGGTCAAGGAGCAAACCAGAGGTCTCAAGGCAGCAGAAAACATCTAGCAAGCAAAGAGACAAAGGACCTCAGCACACAGAACATACACAAGACACAAATATAACCCATGACACAAAGACTCACCCTCCTCCAGGCTCTGTCTTCATCATCCAGCAAGCAGCTTCTGTCTCTAGCCTGCAAACGGTGGTCCCACCAGAGCTTCCCCAGGAGCTCTTCCCTTGAGCCCTTCTGAGCCCAGCCCAGCCAAGTTAAGCTGAGTTTAGCAGCCAGCCTTTAAGCAGCAGGTCTTCATTAAGCTGATTCATTTTGCCTGAGGCAACTAAGGAGGGTTGACACAAGTCATTTACAGGGGAGGGGCAGCAAGAGCTGAGGTTTCCCCAGAGAGCACTTCTGTGAGGGCACAGCTACCCCTCCAAGGTGTTGGGCAGTACCCAAATCATAGAACGTTTGGGTTGGAAGGGACCTCCAAAGGTCATCTAGTCCAACCCTCCTGCTATAAGCAGGGACATCTCCAACTAGATCAAGCTACTCAGAGCCTCATCCAGCCTGATCTTGAATGTCCCCAGGGATGGGACCTCCACCAGCTCTCTGGGCAACCTATTCCAGTGGTCTATCACCCTTGTATTAAAGAACATTTTCTTGAAGTCTAACCAAAATCTTGCTTTTTCTAGCTTAAAGCCAGGACCTGGGCTCCTGCAGAGCTCAGCCATCCTGGTGTGAAGAGTCTGCAGCAGGGACAGGGCCACCCAGGGCCACCAGCAGTGATGCACCCAGCCAGCACTGAGCAAGACGTTGGCCAACACCATAGAAGTACCTCATTTACCACCTCATCAGCCCTTAGAGAGGTGAGTGTAGAACACAACCAGCAGAGAAGCTGCTCTAAAAGGATGCCAGGGGTGTATTTTGTTTCCAGTTTCCAGAAGGGAAGGATGCTGCCTAGGAACGGTGTGAAACTCAGTAGTGTTGTGATCTGAGGGTTGATTTATCCTTCTGTGTGCTGAGAGGTAATTCTGCCCAGCACAGGGGAAGTGGCCAAGTTTGAGTTGTTATGAGGATGGGTTTCCCTTTAGAAATCATCTCCCAAAATGAAGCAGGGAAAACTGGAGGGGGTAAAACGTCAGCAGCATACCAGGGAGAGGGGATGTCGTGAAGCAGAGCAGTGCTGGCAAGGTCTCCCAACCAGACCCATCAGGAAAGAGACACGAGGAACTGTCATTTAGACAAAACTAACCGTGTCCCCAGCGTGTCTGCAGCACACTGAGGACAGAACAAATGCTTTTTTTTGGGGGGACAGGGCGCTGGGGGAGGACTACTCTAGATGTCAGAGACGTGCTGATCAGCTTGGAGTCACCTCAGTTTCACCAGGGTAACACAAGAGTATCTTGTTCCTCATATCCTGGCTGAAAACCTAGTTTCTGACTCTAGACTGAGATTCTTACTGCTACTATTTTATTCTTACTCTAATATTTCTTATTACTGATAATCATTTTTCTGTAGAGCAGGGATCCAGCACCTGAGCCTCTAAATTATAGATCTGGCTGATCCATGGAGGGAAAGGAGAACTGGTGAGCAACACTACTGGCATCACAGCAGCAGGGTGAGTCCAAATAAAGCTCTGTGAAGTTCTCCAGATGGCCAAAAGTCCCCTTTTTGTCCCCCCAAGTAGGGCTTTGCTGCAGGAACCCTTGCCCAGCTCCTTGCTGCTGTTCCTCATCCCACTCACTGCCCAAGGCAAAGGAGCAGGAGCACTTGGGGTCCTACTGATACCTAAGAAGATCTTTCCTCTCTAACATCATTTCTCCCACATTTCCCACCAAGTGAGACACCACCAGGACAACAATAGGTTAGTCTAGCACAATTTACCCTTGGCCACCCTTCATAGGGGGTTTTACTCTGGTTTTTTTTTTCTCCTTTGATGCCATTATCTTTTAGAGTACCAAGGTCAGACCAAGTAGGATAGAACCACCCACATCCCTTTTCCCCTTTCCTAAATAAAAGGGCTCCAGTACTGTGATGGCCATTCTCCAATTATACCAATACCAGCCCTGATTTGAGAAAATTCATAGAAGTCCTTGGTCCCAGGCTTATAATTGGGGATTCTCTTGGCTATCCAACTCTCTCTCACAACTCTAATTGAGCCTGAGTTGAGCAAGGTCTCTTTTCAAGTCATGATCTCTTTCTGACCCTCAATAAGTGCTTTTTTTTGCTGATTAGTCCCCTTTACTGCCCATGCACCTATTTACTTACTCCTAATAGTCTTTCTAAGATGGCTATTCTCAGTCACTGCAAAAAAATCCTGCTTGTGACATAAATGTTAAGTCATTTTTGGACCTTTGACTTCCAAAGCTCCATGGCTCCTCCATGCTGAATCCACTGCAGCTCTACTACACTCCTCCTCCTAGATGATTTCACTGCTTCTCTTCAGGAAAAAGGAAAAAGGAAAGGAAAAGAGAAAAAGGAAAAGAAAGAAAAGCCTCTATTTGTTTCTCCTCCTACTTGATTTCACCCGTTCATATCCACCAGGTTGTGGTTAAAAGCATTTTGGGGTTTTATCTTGTTGTCTTTCTCCTTTGAATTCCCAAAACCTCACGAGACTGTGGTGAGACCATCACTTCACACACCACAGCCTGAGAGGTTGGAAAAACTTCTGCAGGTTCAAAACTACACACTGCAGCTTAACTTTGAGGCAACTTTGGTGCATGTGGCACCTCTGAAAGGATAAACTCACCCAAAAACCATTGCTAGGATAGCCCAAGACATCAAGGGACTGAGGGAGGGGTTTCCAAAGGCAGCAAACTCATTTAGTAGAGGGGTGGTGGGCTGCTTAACCTCATCACCAAAACGGAGCAGAATTGATAGAAAAACTGCACTTCCAGAGAGGTTTTGGGTCGATTTTCACCATAATTTGTTGGGAATCAGGTGAGCAGCTGCCCTTTGTCATAAGGGAATCCCAGGTCTCATTTTCCTGCCTATTGACTTAAAAGCTGCCTCCTGATTTTATGTGCTGCTCCCTGGTAGCTGTTATTTCATCAGAGCTCCTTCTCTTCCACCCACATGCATTTTTTTTTTTTCCTGCTATCACTCTTTATTTTCTCCTAACTCATCTTCTGCATTAACATCATCTTTGCCAGGTGGCATTGAAGCCATAATTCAATCCCAGTTAGGTTCCAGGAAGGACCCGTGGCCTGGGTGTCTGCTGAAGCTTGGGAAATCGATTTCTTGGCTTGCAACAGGCACTAAATTCTCCTTATAAATGGAGCATCTTCTGAGGAGATGTGAATGGCTGGTGTCACAGCAGGTGCATTTTGCCTGATAAACATAATCTGAGTTGGACAGGAATCAACAAGTTGGGTTATTTGTTGGGTTTTTTGAGCTCAGGCTGCGTGCTTGGGAGGCAAAGTGTGAACAGGGAGCAAGGGAAGAGCTTTCTCTTACAGCCAAGGGATGGGAGGGGAAAGGAAAGGAAGGAGAGGGAGGAAGGAAGGAAGGCGAAGGAAGGAAGGAAGGAAGGAAGGAAGGAAGGAAGGAAGGAAGGAAGGAAGGAAGGAAGGAAGGAAGGAAGGAAGGAAGGAAGGAAGGAAGGAAGGAAGGAAGGAAGGAAGGAAGGAAGGAAGGAAGGAAGGAAGGAAGGAAGGAAGGAAGGAAGGAAGGAAGGAAGGAAGGAAGGAAGGAAGGAAGGAAGGAAGGAAGGAAGGAAGGAAGGAAGGAAGGAAGGAAGGGAAAAAAAATCAACTGTTAACTCTCTTTTCACATAATATTTCTGAAAAATCCAGCTTAGGAGATAACTCATTGATATGGAGGTTGCCTCACACGGAGACTTGCAAGATCCCCAAATTCCAGGTTCTTTTCACCACACTAAACCATCTTTATTCATGATGAGGCTCATCAAAGAGAAGTGTGGGCGACCCGTCAGAGAAACTGGAGTTTCCCTTTGAATATTTTGAACGTAAATACATCAAGCCAATTAAGTTTCCTGGATTAATTTCCCAAACTGCCAGATAAACCAGCAGATATCGTTCGTCAGCTAAGCTTGAGTGATGTGGTTTCCATTAACCAGATTTTCAAAAGAAGCTTTTAGTGCAGGCAAGACAGATTTTGCCACCTGAGCTGAATGGTTTTTAGTGTTCAGAGTAAAAGCTTAATTTTTAATAACATAATTCTGCTGCAAAATAGGTTTGAGACAACTACAACTGACAACTACTCATCTTCAGATGAGCTGACTAGGGTTTAGTTGCTTCAAAATGAGAAGAATGAGTTCACTCTTGTTATCTGAGCGACAACAAAGTGAATCAAGAAATTAAAATTCCCTAACGAGCAGCTCAGAAAATGCTCTCTGGCTTCTCAAGTTGAAACATGGCAAATGCTCATCCTTTGAGGAGATGGAACTATTTTGAAGGTAGTAATTCCACCAAAAAAGGCAGAAAACAATCAAAGTAGCAAATGGCTTCAGATGATGTCTGCACTTGATAGGTTCTTGGGCATCTTGTTCAACTCCCTTGGCTTCAGCATTTACAGATCTGTACATCTCAAGCACTGATCATTTTCCTTCTGCAAAACCACATTTTCAGTTCATCTTAAATTATAATTCCCTTTCCCATTTTGAAAACATGTTTGATTTTGATTTATCTGCTCAGAACTGAGGATGTCAAGCTCTACTGTCCTGTAGAAATGCAGAGTTCCTCTGCCCACGCTACCAGTGCCAATTTAGCTGGAAATCTTGCATCACAAGGACACATTTGTCCTACTGGCTTCAGCTTGGGAGTATCAAAAGGAAACGTTTCTCTCTGAACTAGAAAGAACTAAAAACAGAGAGAAAAGGAGTGCTCAAAGAGAAATGCCAAGGGGACACCTTCTCAGGAGGAGACGGGCTGAGCTTTGCAAGGACTAAGGCAGCTCTCTGCCTTTTAACTCTCCTCTATTGCACCGTGTCCACAAAGAGGACAAAACTCACATCTGCTTCACAAATCTCTTCAAATGAGTTGCAATAGCTTTTTAATGAGGAAAAAATTGCCCATTGAAAAAAAGTGGCTTTTTCAATGGGGATATTTCTGGTCTGGAAGGGTACGTGTTCAACTAGGGAAGTTCATGGGATGGGTCCCACCTCCCTCCTAAAGCTGTTGGGAGGTTTCCCCCTCCATTGGCACTCATCTCTCTCCACGGCTGAAAAATCAGGTGTAGACAACCAGCTGATGGGCAAAGCTGGAAGAGACATTTCCAGGCACTAGGAATGATCTGTGGTGCCCCCATGAGCCAGAAAAAAAGGGTTTGGGGGGCAGTTTAACTGCTGATTTCCTCTATCTTGATAAATTAGCATCCTAATTCTCATCCTAACTCTAAACAGATCTTAGTACCCTGAGTATCTTGCTTTGAATTGCAGTGTCCTTCCTGGGCAGAACTTTCATCTTAAATTATGAATTTATGTCTTCAGCCACAACTCCAGACTCACGTAGACTTTTGCCTAAAAATTTCCTTGTACCAGAAAGCCACTGATTCATGAAAAAGAAACTGAGAAAAAGAAAATCCCTCTGTGGAATATTTCTAGTGCCTAGAAAACATGCACTGTAAGCTTTAAAAATATCTGTCTATTTTTTGCTCTGTATATACATAATATTTATATATTGCTGTTAATGTTTAGGGCAAGATTCACTGATATCTCCTGGCTGCCACAGAACTTTCTCATCACTTTAGGTTGCTGCAGGAATTAAAATTAATTGAAAGCCTTTGCATGAATTAGAGCAGCTAATGGAGCACTTAGTACTGCCAGTTATTAGGGGATGGGATAACAGTATGCAACAGCCTTACAGTGAAAGTATCTCAGTGTCTCAATCTCTAAATTTTAATGATTTGAAAGCAGTTCAGATTCCTGAGCTATGTTTCCTACCATTTCATAGATTTCTTTTCAATCTAAATGCCAGCTGAAACCTTTCTGAGTTTATAATTCGTGATTATCAAATATGTCTTGAACTCCATCATTTAATCTCTTTTTCTCTGTTTCTTGCTGGATTTTCTTATATTGAAAGGACATCCTGGAAACTTAGATTCATAGAATGGTTTGGGTTGGAAGGGAGCTTCAAGATCATCCATTTCCAACCCCCTGCCATGGGCAAGGACACCTCCCACTAGACCAAGCTCCTCAAAGCCCCATCCAACCTGGCCTTGATGGAACAAGTGATGGAACATCCACAGCCTCCCTTGGCATCATGTGCCCGTGTCTCACCACCCTCACAGTGAAGAACTTCTTCCCAATTTCTCATCTAAATCTTCCCTCTTCCAGTTTGAAGCCACTACCCCTTGTTCCATCACTACAAGCCCTCTCTACTGCAGGAGACAAATTGTTTTTAAAAAAAAAAAAAAGGAATTGTAAGACTAAATCTTTTTGACAGTATTTCCAGACCACTCTTGTTTATTGTTAGTGACCTTTAAGTCATTAAAAACCAGCATCAGTGGGTTCCTGGTGGAGGAGGGAATGAGAGATGGAAGTCAGGACAAAACACAGAAGCAGAGGGGAGGTCTTGGCCACCCCATCACACCACGAGGAGCAGATGAAGTGGTGCACAACATGTAGAAGTAAGAAAGCTTCTGTCTCATGTTCTTCCCCCTCCAGCACCTTCAGGGTGGCTCATAACAGGCTGATTGAGGGATAGGGTCCTATCTTCTGCCCACCAGATAGGACTCACTATGCCCATAGTTTAAATTATGAAGATTTTCAGCCACCAGGCAGGAACCCAAAAAATATCTGATGCTTCCACAAAGACATTCACCTTTTCACTGATCAGACAGCTGCTGAAGGAGGGGAGACTTCTCAGCACCACATCCAGTTCTCAAATGTCAGGTTTGGGAAGGAAGAAGAATGCCTAATTCTTATGTTCCAAGGCAGTGAGGATGAAAGACGGTCAAGCAGCCAGGAGCCACCTCAAGAGCAGGCATCATCCATAAATTGTCATCACTGAGCAGCAGTAGCTGTCTGCTCTCCTGGGGAGCTCTGGAATATATTGCTGTGAGTATGACGAGCCTGTGGCAGGGTAAATTTTAGCCCTGCAGACCCAGACAACACGAGGAGAAAGAACTGAGGTGGTGGCTACAGCAGCGCTGGACTTTTCGGTGCTTGTAGGAAGAATTTATGCTTGGGGTTAATGGGCCTTGCCAACAAAATGCCCCATCTCAGGGTTTCTACTGCAGAGAAAATGCAGGGAATGTTGTAAAAACATCCCAAAAAAAAAAAAAAAAACCACATTAAAAGGAAAATAATTCAAAAGGACAGAAGAATCTGAGCTTTTTCCAAAGAGGATTTCAGCCTCGGCTGGCTGACGCACAGGGAGCACATCTGCAAATCTCCAGCCACAGCATTTAATATTAAAATGTCATTTTATTTCTTCTTCCCCTGTGATATCAAAAATGGTAACTAGGCAACATCTCAGCTGCTGAGTGGACGCTAAATCTCAAAGCACTTATAAGAGGAGATCAAAGTGAGAAATGGCAGCCAGTAATTTCTAACCTGTTGGTTTTGTTTAGAGTCAGCAGAGCCAGAAGATCTCCATGTGCACAAGACCCTCAAACGTGCAAACACTTCAGAAAAGAGAAGGAAAAAGAACCTGCAGAGTGGTTCACAGAGAAGATGCTCATGGCTGCTCCATGGGATGGATAAAGACTTGGATTCAAGGACAACCCAGTGGTGTTGGCCCCAAAACAACTGCCTGAGGCTGTCCTGAATCTCAATAGCTCAACTGGGATTTTTGATATGAGAGCGAGTAGAGAATTGGCAGTAAGACCTGAGTCTACCACCACATATGAGACCTTTCCCAAGCCCAGTGTACAGCCCAGGGTCTGGGTCATGCAAAGAGCTGCCCCTTGCAGAGAAGGGACCAAGGCACAGGAACATTCTCTCATCCCTTGAGAACTGGTGTCCTGTGTGTGACACCACCACATCTCCACCAACAGAAGACACATCTCCAAATCCTTCTCCAGGAATGAGCATGAAAATTACACATGGGACCATCCAAACCATGGATGCTTGTGTTAAGCAGGGCAATCACAAGGTCCCTTTTTGGCCAGATGAACAGGGAGGAGGAGCAGGAGTTTGGTTTACATCCCTCAACTCTTCCTGAAGTCTCCCCAGCAGGTTTTTTTCTGAAGTGAACTTTCAATTTGCTCTGGACAACTGCTTTTTTTTTTGTCTCCACACATACCTAGTTTCATAATGGCTTGGATAATTAACACACAAATGAGGAAAAGTGGAAAAACTTGGGGGTTCCAAACAAGACATCTGCCCTCTCTACACTGAAACCATTCAGCACACAGCTAAATATATATATATTCTATATTTTATATAATTTATATATATTATATATA
>NW_008589869.1:0-9801 GCF_000691845.1 Merops nubicus
TGATTCTATGATTCTATGAAATAAGAACCCTGACCTGAATGATTTGCACTCTAAATCGTCCTTTTTAGAGGTGAATCTCAGAGAATCTCCAGGACTTTGGAAAGAGACAAATACCTCTCTGGCTGTCTTCAGAGGCAAGTCCTGCCACAACAAATTACTACATGATGATGGACAAAGAACATCAGTCTCCCTGCTCACGATTTTGATCCATGTGGGGCAAACATCCAAAGAATCATAGAATCATAGGGGTTGGAAGGTACCTCGAAAGATCATCTAGTCCAACCCCCCTGCCAGAGCAGGGTCACCTAGAGTACATCACACAGGAAGGCGTCCAGGCGGGTTTTGAATGACTCCAGTGAAGGAGACTCCACAACCTCTCTGGGCAGCCTGTTCCAGTGCTCCGTCACCCTCACAGTGAAAAAATTTTTCCTGATATTCACCTTGAACCTCCTATGCTCCAATTTGCACCCATTACCCCTTGCCCTATCACAGGTCATCACTGAAAAAAGCTTAAAAAAAAGAGGAAGTGCAGCTTTAAGAGATGAAAACCACATCATCTTACTTCCCAAAACTCTTGATGAAAAGAAAACAAAAAACTGAAAAAGAATGTGGGGGCATTTTGACATGAAAACCATCATTTTTTCAAAGGCTGGTGCCTAGATAAGACTGTTTTGCTCCTTCACAATAACCAGAGGACACTCGTTCCCCCTGAACCCTCAGAAACATGGTTTCTTGCCAATGCTAAGTCTCATCCCTGTTTCTGTTTTTTTTTGCCCCCGTTTCCCGTGCCCCTGCAATGGTGTTTCATTGGGAAAACACTCTACAGGCTGCTGAAGAACAGCGGGTGCCGCGCTGTGACCAAACGCCCCAAGTGTGAGCCTCAAGATGGGCTGGCCCATTTCCCCTGCACCCGGCAGCCCCTTTCTCTCTCCTTTTTAAACAAAAAACAATCAATCAAGATCTCTCTCTTCGTCCTGGGGCTGATGGCTTGGGAACTCGATTTCCATTTCAATAGCTCCCGTGGGCTTACACAATGCCAAAAGGGAGCGTTTCAATAGTCTAATCAGGGATAAATTTCTTGTGGGACAGAGGGAAATAAAGGATTAATAGCTCCATTAGCACATTTTGTTCAGCATCACGGGATACTGTAGTTCCTCCCCAGCCAGAAGGAAACAGAGAAATCAATTACTATGAAGCAGTTTATATTTTATAAAAGACCGGCCATCTCGTGAAAAAAAAAATAAAAAAGGAATTTGGCAGATTAAGTTCTTCTCTACAAAATGTAAAGGTTTCCAAAGAATGCAACTCTTTACACCAACAGCATTGTCAAATTCATAATATGTCATCCTTATTTTCACAGTCTCTTATCAATTGGTACATCTTCAGGTATCAACTGAAGATTTTGCTCAGCTTCCAGGTGTCCAAAAATACAGAAGCTTCTCAATACTGATGAGACTGTCCCACAGGAGGAGCCCCTGGTTGGGATGTGAGTGACTATTTCTGCTACGACTCAACTCTGAAGGACAATCAGCTTAGATCTGACCTTTTTACAAGAGAAAAGAAGCCGCACTGTGCCTGAGGCTTTTGGCTTTGGGATGATAAGTTCAAAACATTCAAGGGGATCAATCCACTGTAATTATTTTTCATTCAGTGACTGAAGAGGAAGACAGAAACAAATATGATTTTCTGATCGTGTGTCTGGTTCTGGTTGAAGATGAACGTCTCAAAGCAGCAGCCCTTAGCCAATATTTGCCTTCTTTTAGATAACAAGTCACAGCTCCTTCTCTCCAGCGACCACCTGGGCTGTTCAGTTGTTGCATTTCCTGCACATCTGACAGGCCTCAGCCTTCCACTGCGTCAGGACCGTTTCTGAATGTACTCATCCCACGGGTCCTTTATGTATAACTAAGGAAAAGCTTAAGAAATTACGCTGAAAGGCTGGGCTACTGAGTTTTTTTCAAGTATTTCCTGATGGTGAGGTAAGAAAGTTGAGTACATGGGCCACAGTGAGCAGGTTCTTCTCACTGCCTCCCAGTTACCTGCTTCTCCTACCTCCATACCACTGCAAGCTTTATGTTGACTAGAGCACAGAAAAACACTTAACTTCCTACTTCAGATCAACCAAACGATGGCAGACAGCCCTTTACACACTTCACTTGTGCCTCCAGTTCACAAATGAGATGGGCTTGCCTCTCACATGCTCAGGCTACATCAAGGGCCAAATGCCACTACAATTCACCTCTCAGGGATAATGGAAGAAATGCAGATGTTTCTGGATGTTGATCCTTTGGCCTCTGGTGTAAGCTTTTAGCAAATCTTTTGATAATGAGCTGATAAATAGTAGATCACTCCAGCAGAAGACAAGCTGATACAGCTGTCTGAAGAAACTGTGAGAAGGTCAGTGGAAAAGCCAACAACCTATCTCACAGGTAAATACAGAGATCAACCAGCCATTCCGTGGAGCACCAGATTTTCAAGCAAGAGTTCACAGCTCATTGTGATAAAGACTGAAGTTTCCTTCCCATTATCAATATTAACATCACTCCTGATTAACTTTTTCCATACTCCAAGGTATCTGCCTCAAAGCCTGGAGCTACTTTTAATTTTTTTAATGGGTAGACATATTGAAGGGTAAAAACAACTGGGTGAGGGATGTCTAATAGAAGAGTAGCAGTGGGAATACAAGATTTGGCATCTTGTATTGAGGGATATTGAGGGAAAGCATTCTCATCCCACAGATCTTCCAGTGATGCAGGAGATAGATTATGCAGGCATCCCTCCTAGCTGTTGCAGGTGATGAACAGTTTGAGGTTACCATTACTTTAGATCAACGCATGTAAAACCCAGCTAATGGCACTACCTGTCTCATTGCAAGATCCCAGCACAGGAGAAATTCAGGAACTGATACTCAATTTGGTTGATCTGAAAGCAAATCATCCCAGTTTTGGATTAAAAGATCTACGAACTGGTGTACAGGTAAATTTGGTAAGCCAGCATTACACTTAAAAAATGTACCCTAAAGAAATTTTTTAGTCATGGTAACACGCAGCTCCTGAGTGGTAAACTAGATTTGCCTCAAATAGAACAAAATAAATATAAGTGGAAGCAAAAGATCATTACCACAGTCAGCTCTCCTCATGAAGCAGTGTGTGTCTTTAGCTGATTAATGATTTTCAGAGGGAACCACATCCCCAGCCCTACAGTAAAGAGGAACAAGGGGAAATGGGTTCACTTAGAGCAACATCCACTTGAGAGCAGAGCTTCCTCGAAAGGCCAACACCTGCTCTCGTGGCTCAGGACAGCCTGGCAAAGGAGAACATCACTTCTGAAGGGCTGCTAACTCTTTGAAAAGAAATGCATATTCTTCATTTCAGTTAGCAGGTAACAGGTGACATCTTGTACCTGCAAGAGCTCTGCATATATGTTAGTACATCAGTTTTGAGGTGAGAGGGAGCCGAGGATCCACTTTGGCCTGTTAGTACACATGCAAATTAATAAAGGCATACTAAGAATCCAACTTCCCTCCCTGTGATGACATCGTGGACAGTCTAGGCTCTAGGAATAAGCCTTCATAGAGGATCTCTGCAGGGCCTGAACACCTGGAAATACCTTCCCAACACCAGGTTACCTCCAATGCAGTCCCCATATTGGAAGCCCATACTCAGGTAAGCTAGGGTTAATTTTAGGATATTATTTATAATCAGAACAGGGTTGTGTCACTTTACATTTCGCTTGGGGAGAATAGTGGCAGCAATAAAATACACAAGATTTAAGATCTCCAAATGAAGAAACTGTTTGATAAAGTGCAAGAAGAAAGCAAACTAAATTTAGGGGTAGGAACACATTCTGGTTTTACAATAATTAAGAGTCACACAACACCCATTGTCTGGGTAAGTGAATTATGTCTCACAAGGGATCAAAGGAAAATTTTCTTCAGCTTTGATTCCAGTTGTTCACATCTCCTTAGTTCCAAACTTTGTTTAATCCAGTCCCAAATCAAGCAAAACAACAGCACTCATCTGTGACTGTGTGGGAAAACACAATTGTATTTATTTTCTGCAGAATAAGAATCTCCAGCCTTGATTTGTCTCCACAATAGTCAGAAAAGCTTCAGAAGGACATGGTGTGAATTATTAGTTTGACAAGAACCCGTGCTTTGTGAGCTGCATGTAGTATATCCAATAAAGCTCCTCTGGAGCTACAGCATGCAAACAAAACAGGGACTGCCAGCTCACCCCAGTCCCTTCATTTGGGAAGAAACAGGAGAGCAGAGGCTTCCAGTGACAACAGTTAGCCCACCTTCCCCTCCAGTGACAAATAGGCATCTGTAAAGGTCACAGACATCTCCCAGCCCTCCTCAGAACACCCCCTGCACTCTGTACTCTGCCCTCTGAGGTGCACAGTGCACGCTGGGGGTTGCTGTAAAACTCTGATGGTTAGCACGAGCTTACAGCCTCTGCAGTCACAGGTGAAGTTAGGAGTCTCACAGAAAAAGAGAAAAAAATTGGTTTATTTGCCATCTGTTTGAGACAAGCTTAGCAAGGAAAGAGGGGAGCAGGAGGGATTTGGTACAAAAAAAAGCCCCCAGTGCTGAATTAAGAATACACATTACAGGTAAGAACAGGGTTCTTGTACTGCAAGGCCCATGCAGAGCTCTCTGGGAGGGCCAGGCCCCTCTGCACGCCAGTCTCCACCCCCAGGAGACAGCAGGAGCCTCGGGAGGAGAGGAACTGCCCTCGGGAGCAAGGGGGTGACCTGGCAGCACCCCCTGAGACTGCTGCCCCAGGGCACACTGCACCTCCTATCGCCCGCGGGCCAGTGCTGCAGCAACTCAGTGCCCACCTGTCTTACCAGTGAGACCTCTTGACATGGCACATCCCCTGCCCAGGGGCTGCTCCCCGTCCCCTGTCCCTGCTTTCTCAGCATCTTCTCCCCCCTTCTCGTAAAACAAACTTATCTAACCTAAGCATTTTTCTTCCCTTATTCTGGCTCCTGCTCTTGAAGGAGCCATTTCTTCCTGTCAGTCGTTGATTGTTATTGTATTTTCTCCATAAATGCATGTTATCTGTCATGGTCTTTGCTTCCAAGGAGTGAGCAATCATGAGCTCCTCATATTTTACAGGGAACCTGTTTAACAAGGGTTCTGGAGAAGAGTTGATTCTCTTCTTGTCCTGGGAGGCTGCAAGGCCCACAGTACAGGGCAAACTGCTGATCCCGTCAGAAAATACTAGAAGTATTAGCAGCTTAAGAAGCAAACAAAAACAAACCTCCACATCTGCAAACCTCCCTTCCTGAGGCTGAAGAGAAGCTCTTGCCTGGCCAGCCTGCTGGATTAAAAACTACATCACAACCCATGGCTGGACGGCTAATTAATTTTGCAACCCATGAACTGGTAAGAGCATATTTACCACACTGGAGATTTGAAGGAAGGCACAGCTTTGATGCATGGTACCACCTTCCCCAGTGGGCAGACAGGATACCCCCAAAGATACGTGCTCCTGTTTTGCTGTGCTATTAGTTGAGGAAATGTTTCACACCAAGATGAGTCTTTCCAAAGAATCATCCCTCCACAGAAGCCCTTCAAGGGCTGGCAGTTCCCTATGGGATGAAGAGTCGAGGAGGATAACTCAGCCAGCAGGGCAGGGCTCACCAGCCAGGGCCCCATCCCGCAGGACATAAACAAGACCAGCAGTCAAGCTTGCGGATGGTAGCCAGGGTCAACCGAGTCCATATCATTCATGATGATAAGGCAGGTCAAGCTAGGAAGTCAAACTGCAGGTCAGAGTCACCTCCAACAACAGTAGTCAGGGTCAGACACAGTCCAGTGGGCACGAGGAAGGTTTGATGTCAAACCAGGAAGCCAGTCCGAGGGTCAGGGTCCCAGTCCGAGGTCCATGGGCAGGCACGGTCATGGCTGTATGGAGTGGGAGACAGGTACACCTACAGGGAACAACAGAAAGTCATGGACTGAGCTGAATTGGAACCCCTGAGCCCACTGGCAGGTGGCAGGTGGAGGCCCCATGGCAGGCTCATCAGGGTAATTAAGTCCTACTAGGTAGTCTCAGGGCCCTCACACTTCATGTCCACAGCCTTGGCCAGCCACCAAGAGAAACGCACAGAGACCCTAAGAACACATGCTCATAGCAGGTACCTGGGGATCAGCCCCCTCTGCCTCTTGGCATTTGCCCAGAGGTTACAGATGGATTTTGTCACTGTCCCCCTTAGGTGTGAATTCCACAGTCTTCACAACAGACAAAGGCTCCTTATTCCCCCCCCAGAAATAAGAGGGATGATATTCCCCGCTACAGAGCAGCCTATGCCTAAGGCATTGAAAGGAAATCCAGCAATAAGCAGGAACTGCTTTTCCTTCCCCACATGCTGACATGCCTCGGGGCAGAGAAAAGCAGCTGCAGGAGAAGCACGATACCTCTGGTACCTCCCAAACCATCCGTGGAGCAGCACCGAGGCAAAGACAAACAAAGATGCAGGAAGTGATCATACCTTCAGATAACAAGAGCTGCAAAGCTGAGTAAGCAACTGGTCATTGGAGTTCATTGCTAAGCGTGGGGCTTTCATTACAGACAAGCAACCTAAACCCAACAACACAGCAGTGGCCATTGGTCGTATCAGTGAGGGAAGTTAAATAACTTCCTCCAGTGGACACTGCAAAAGCAGAACATGTGGGATAAGAGTGACAGCAGCATTAGACAGGCTGGAAATTGGCCAAGACACAACTCCACGGCCCCCTTCCATCCCCCCTCATATTTCATGAGGAGAAGTTCAGTGTTTCGGGAGCATCACAGAACGCTCCTTTCCGGGTGATATTTAACTCAGTCTTCAGACCTCAGCCAAGACTGCACTCCACAGTAACTGGTGATGTCCAGTAATCAAAACCAGAAAAAACTTTCCATTCTGTGGTTGAGTTTTATCCCTGCCATGGTACTCTTTGACCTTGTGTCAGAACACACAAACTTAGAATCAGAAAGATTTAATGAAAAGCATGCAATGGCCAGAGATCCTGCTGCCAGGGGAGGCGGGAAGAGACAGAGAGAGAGGAAAAATATATCAAATGGCTTATAAAGAGAAAAGCATGTGCACTTCCCAGCAGAGGATACAGTCTTTTAAGCCATCCCACTTGGGGGAGCTTCCCCTAGCTCTGACACTTCCTTGAAGGCAAAAGATAAACAGATCATGGGGCCAGTATAAGGGCTGTGCAGCTGCACAAGGCTCTTAGAAGGTCCCCTTTGTATTGCCTTGGCTTGTTTGTCAAGCTCGGAGGGAAGGTTAAGTTGAAGTCACCTGCTCCCCGGCTCCCTGTGTACGCTGAATTGGCTGCAAAAGCATACTCAAACCATCACAAAGGAACAGGCAGGTTCTGCCAGGTACAAAATTTATAAAGTTAGACTTTTTAAAGTGAAAAATAAATGAAAAATTTCTGCAGTTTTGCTTGCAGAAAAAACGTTCTGGGAATACACATTTCCACTACTACCAAGTCCATGTAGACATGTCATTAAGCTGTCCCTCTAAAACTCCCCTGGGGAGTTGTCACACCTGCTGATACCAGTACCTGGAATGAAGCCTAGTTTCTCATTCTGAGAAAACCAACAGCCAGCATGACTCCTTTGGGTTGGTTGTGCTCAAGAGCAATGAGACATGCCTACATCTTCCAGCTCAGAGCTTCTTTTTGACCACCGTTTTTTACCCCAGCCCAGCCCAGCTTGTGTGGACTCTTGCCCAGCTCTCCCAGTCATCTATCAGTTTATGGCCAGATGAAACTTTCCAAAAATACAGCTTGCCAAACATCACATTTCCAAAGTCCCACTGTAGCGCCTTCACCTAGACCTCCCCTTGGTCTTCTGTCCTTCCCCATGCATGGCAGACTTACTTCTCCTCCCAAGTCCTCATACCTTAGGGGATACTTCCCTGTGCAAGCTGAGTCCTTCTCATTTCCTGCTCATATGGTCAGGGAGGGCAGGATGTGAGCTAAGGGTCACTTGCCAATATCAGGCCAAAATTCACTAGTGGGATGGGAAAGCATCTTATCCCCTCCTGCCTCAGACTTACCCTTGTTTCTCTAGAAGTGAATTTGACTTATGCTTTCACAAAGCTTTTACGGAAAGGAGAGAAAGATAACGCAGACAAACGTTACCCTTTCACAATCACTTTTCCTCCCTTTGAAATCAAAGGGAACACTTTGAATACAAAACTAATACTCTTCTAAAAGCACAAAGATCCCCTTCTCAGAAGGGCAAAATGAAAGACTGTGACTCAGACAAGGGGCTGTAACTTCCTTATCCTATTACTCAAGCCTCTGACCTCCAGCATTTTTGCATTTCTCTCTGAGGGTGTCATAGGTCTAGCTGATCTCAGGATCTGTTGTATCGGTCACAGAGATCCTTAGCACTTTTCAAATACCATTTGGTCAATTCAACAGCATGCATAAGCAGCACCCAGGAATTCAAAATTTTGCCCTTGTAATTGTGACTTTCTTTCACACAGAAGAGATTTGAGAGAGCGGGGAGGAGATGGGAGTGCAATGACTGGGTGGAGAAGAAGGTGGTGTGTTTACAGAATACAGCTTACCAGAAGCATCCATCATAACCTCCCCAACAATCCACAGACTTGAGGGACCCCATCCCTGCAGGGCATGCCAGAGAGGTTTCCTGGATAGTATCAGACAGGGAAGATACTTCTCCTACATAGATGCATGCAGTTAAGTTTTATCACCCCCTGGTTAGCCTGGAGCACCTCACTGGTTGTTGAGAGGATCAACACATCCATAGTTCCGTGTTGCTTTGATACTAGAATACTACACTGACAACATCCTTAAACTCAGCAAGTCCAAGAAAATAGTTGGAGGTTGTTTTATTTACTAAGCCTAAAATAGGTGACAGGATTAGAGACACATAAAATCAAAGTTTTAAAAAAACTACAAATAAGCATTTAGAGTAATTTTGAAGGTTTCTCACGCTGATTAAGTACTCAACAAACAAAAACTCAATTAGGAAACCAGTTTTAGTACAGTTCTTCACAGCAAGGCTGCCTTTGTGGCACAAGGCATTTCAGGAGGCTCAGACTTCCTTTCACAGTTTAAAGCCATTCAAGGATCAGAAGGATTCAAATCCATTGATTTCCCAAATCTCAGGTCAAATCAGGAAAGTCTGGACCTTCCAGTCACTATGTCACTCTCTGTTCTACTCCCTTCAGAAAAATCAGTGCCCCTTGCACAGTAATGCCTGGCCTAGGCAGTGACTGAAGCGAGGTTACCACTGCCCAGGGCTTGGGCTGAGGTCCTAGTTACTCTCTGGCCATGACTGTTCTCTCCCATCTAGTAAAATAGCTCCCAATGGGCACCTCTTTCAGCAACAGCCAGCTGACCCCCAGCTCTTACACTCCCAGGCTTGTCTGGGGACACATTCACATAGCCCTAAGATGACAGCCAAGGCTGAAAGTCAAAGAGAAAGCTCTTGGGAAGAAAGCCTTTGCAGCTGGAAGGAAATCACAGTCTGACATATGATGGGGGGTAGGGAGCTTTATTTAAACAAAAAAAAGGCAGAAAAGGAGCAGGAGTTGAAGGAGAAGCTTCTGACCGTACTGTCACCAAAAGAAATAGTCAGCAAGCCACAACCCCAGCATGAAACCTCTTCACAGATCAACTTGTTTCACCTCTGGGTATAAAGGTCCCCTCCCCATTATACAGCCACACCAAGGCATGTCATGGACACAGCTCACAGCCAGGGTTGGTTGCCAGCCACCAGCTCAGAAAACTATTAGGAAAACAGTGTCAATCAGAGGGAAAGA
>NW_008589869.1:9832-24095 GCF_000691845.1 Merops nubicus
TGCAGAATAGCAATATTTATTCTAAAGAGCACAGAGTGCCTTGAAAATTACTATTTTTAGATTTCAAGATTTTTAAGAGGGCAGTGGGAATGTTCATTTTGGTCTCCTGCATATAAATGTTCTGGAATTTCATCTGATGACCCAATTTCTTCTGGCTGAAATAGCAAGACATGGTTTCCTCAGAGGCTTCAAGTGACAGAAGAACTGCTGTATCCCTTGGTTACTGGTACCAACAGTTAAACAGTCTCTGTTAAAAACATGTACCTTGTTTCTAGCTTACATTTATCTGACTTTAATTTCTAGCTACTGGCTCACATTCTTCTTTCATCTGGTTTTCATCCATAGGCAGGCATCACTTTACCCAGTGAAATTCAGCCCTGTATTTGGGCTGACCCAGCAAATGATACTCAACTGTTCCAGCCAGGAAGAAAAGCACAGGGCATCATGCGGCATGTGTGAGGCTGCACAGAACTCAGACAACCGGGCTGAGAAGGAACTTTGCTTTGTCATTAAGGCTTCCCTACAGCATTAAAGCCTCAGCTCGGGGCAAGCAACATTCCCCCAGCACTCTCTTTCTGGAACCTTCTGAAATCAGGACCTGAAGCAGCCAGCCAGCACGGCTGGTTGTAGTTGACTATTTTTAATATTACTCTTGAATTACAGCCTTTGTTAACCAATGTTCTGAATATAAGACAAGCGCCATCAAAGTTGCAGGAAACAATTTTTTAACAATTCTCCAAGAAGACATATGTGGTCAGAGGTGAGGACACTTACACAGGGCCCCCCTAGACTACATGGTTGTGCTTCCATCTGTGGCCCTGAACTTGCTGCTTACTGCTGTGTTTGAGAAACAAAGGCAGATTTACCCCTTACCTAAAGATCTGCGGGCCAAGCCTGAACAGTGACCGACTTCTCCAGCTGAAAGGTCTCTTGTCCCATGATACAGGTTTGCTAGAGGCTGATGCAGGGCACAACAGAGCCAGCTGGGACCAAACTGTAAACTGAGAATTTTGAAAATGTTACAGTCCCATGGGCCTTGCAAGGGCATAAAGAGGCAGAAAAGGAGAACCCAGATCTCTCTGTAAACTGCAGTACCACAGTCCATCTCCAAGACAGCAACACTATTCACAGTCACAGTGGGGAACCACACCTGTAACTGCAGCATCCTAAACAGGCTGTCACCTCACAGGCAATGACAGGCTGGAGGAAGCAGCCAGTGCAGCCAAGCAGCACCAATCAGCATTATCTTACCAGGCTGGGCTGTAAATCGTGTCAGAGCTCTTTCTACATGGGTTGGTCATTCCTTCCAGGAGGGCATCGGCGCCTCGGGCAGGAGAGGGCAGGCAGACCTGCCCAGAAGCCCCCTGCAGCTCCACACCGGCAGCTTGCAGCAGCAGCTCTGCAGCAGACCCTTGGACACTGGCAAAGGATTGCTATGGTCTTAAAAAATCAGCAGCCAGGCTTTGCTCTCACAGTCACAGCCTCAACACAGCCACGTTGGCAAGATGAGGCTTGGCAAAAAGGGCATGTCTCAGTGTTGAGATCAGGAATTTCCCCACTCCGGGCCAGTGGGGAAATGAAGAGCAAAGGGGAACCAGCCCACTACATTTAACTGTGGTGGTTAGATCAAACAAATCTGTTTGCATTATGTCTTTTGTCAAGATCCAGAGGGTTTTTTTTCTGCAAGAGAACTCACAGTGGGACCTGTGTGTCAGATATAGGGGGCAAGTCTCTCTCTCCTGTGGCAATTAGTCTCTCCCAAATGACACTTTTTAACTCCAGTCACTTCTCAGTGTAGAACAGGGTCCAGCCAGGAGTGATGCTTGGACAGCTGGGACTCCCTCCCACACACTGGAGGCAGGACAAAGCCAGTACTCCAGGTAGGCTGTGTGTCACAGCCTAGGAAAATTCCTGTTTTCTACTGTGCCTGAGGCATGCACACACACATCTTCCATATCCAGCTGCAAAAGTTAGCAAACCTGCTCTAGCTGGGGCTTGGAATTAGAAGGCACAGGAAAAAGGCTGAAACCTGACTCCAAATCTCCAGTATTGATTTGGCCCAAGGGTTCCCTTTTTTGTGACTCCAGACTTGCTCCTCCCCTTCGCCTGCACGCAGCCCCCTCAGCCGTGGGATCACCAAGCAGTAGTCACCAACTTATCTGAATAAGTGTCCCGTGTTTCCTAGCCTACCAGGACACAAAACATGTCTAACAGCCCAAGCTCCTGCAGGAAGCATGATGAGGTGCTAACAAAATAATTCTGCTTACAAATTCTTTGGGCTTAAACAGCTGTTTTTGTAGCTGGATGGGTTTTCTGACTGGCAGCCAGCTCTCCCTACAAGTCGTGTCTACAAGACTCTCCATTTACTTCCTGTTCCCTATCAAGTCCCTCCAGAAAAGCAAAGAAGATAGGATTAAACATATATGACAGAGTCCAGCCAAGACACACAATCTGAATTCCCAGACAAAGTACAAGACAAACAAGCATCACAGAGGAACAAACATAATATGGGCTTAAATCTAGCATGAGCCCTCTGTAAATATATCTGAACATCAAGCTGCACCTTCCAGCCTGGCAGCCTTGCATAAGAGCAAGGTCTGCAACACAGCAGATCTCAGGAAGAGAGACAGGAGGCACCAGGGATTTAGAAAGAAGCTTTAAAGATTCAGCATCACCTTGAATGATACATAACCACTACATTCAAATGCCAGTTGGTGCAGCAATTAAAAATGAATGGTTCTCAGAGTCCAGACCCAGTTCTGCACAACTGGAGCTACAGGGCTCCAGCTTTTTGGTTGGGAAGGGAGGAAATGAAAAAACAAAAACCAACCTGTCTGAACTGTGTGTTCTGAGATGTATGCCCCTGTATGTCTGAGAGGGGCACCCAGTGGCCCCTAACACCATCAGCACACCCGATGCCTGGGTGACGCTATCAGTGTACCTTCAGCTGTACTGCTGCCAACAGCAGCCCAAGGAAGGAAAAAAGAAGTGAAGCAATATGGCCCAGCCATAGCCAGATGGCCAATGCAATAGTCTTTCTTTTCCCAAAATAGTTCGCTGGGGTCCCAGCACAATACTCCAAACACCAAATTTCTTTTGTAAAACTGACAAATCTAAAGGCTGCCTTCCATCCGTGAAGGATTTAAAATAACACCTTTCACAAGTGTGAAAACCTCAAGTATTTAAGTGGAATGTTACCCTCACAGATTCCTCCTCTGCTCGGGAGGGGCTCAAGACCTCAGTTACCATACAGCCACACCATGTCCCACTCCCCACGGGGGAAATCCTACTGAATTCAGCTGTGTTGCCAGCCCAGCAGAAAGCATCAATCTCACAGGAAAGACTATTCTAGTGGTGTTTCCAGGACAGTTTTGCAGATTAGAAACACTTTTGAACTTCAGCCAAGGCAGAGCTCACCAGCACCTCCAAGAATGTGGCCAAGTGGAAAAATCTCCTCCAAAATGGTATAAAACAGAAAATAGAGACACTTTTTCTGAAGTTTCAATAACTGATGAAAGCAATAGGAAGCTTTCCTCTCTCCATAGAATGTTACATTTCTTTTGGCAGCAGGGAAAAACAAACCCTATCCATCCTGTATGTTTATTTCACCACTACTAAAGTGACAGCATTTGCAAAAACTGATAAGGAAAACAAAAGTTTCTGCCACCAGAGTAATGATTTCTAACAAGTACTTTTAGTGTTTTCCACGAGTAGGGAATGTGAAAGCAACCAACTCCATAGAGCTGACACTTCTTCAGGAAACAACCATTAGTGCCACAAGGCCATTTTCTGTCATGTTGGTGGGTGTGGGGCAGTGTGCTGTAGACAGCAGCTCAACAAACTCTACTCAAAAGCTTTGCTGAACTGTTGTCTAAGCGAGGAAATGCTAAGGGAAGCCTGGAGCCAGAGCATTTCCCATGAGACAGTGAATCAAGACCTTCCTCTGTCCTGTGACTCAGTGTCACAGGAGGCAAATTGCAGATGACTTCTGGCTGGCTGAAGCTGTAGCCGTGGCACTGTGAGCAGACTGGCTCCTCCGGATGTGTGCACAGAGGTGGAAAGGAAGCAAGACCTGCTGGGGAGGCCCCATGTTGCAGCTGCCTCTGTCTCAAAGCCTGACTAGCATCAGTCATGCTGAGATGTCAAAGGGGCAGCAGGCACCTCTGCTCTGTGCTTCACGCACAAAATGTAGAGGAGAACAAGAAAGAACAAATCAAAAGACTCAGAGCACAGAAAGAGCTAAGGGCTGGGAAGAGAAACACATTCCAGGTCACAAAAAACAAGCAAAACACACACAAAACAGGCAATTACCCACTGCAGAAGTGGCAGCAGGATTATCTCACTCCATGCAATACACAGATCCCTGGAGAAAATGCAGCCTTTCTGCTATTCCATCCTGCTTCAGAGGCTTTCTTTCAGGCCTGTGGCTCTCCTTAGCCTGATGATTCTGATTCTCACCACCCAGGCCTCCTCTGCCCACATGCAGAAGAGGGACACTACTGAAGAGCAGAACAGTTCATGTGCTTCTGAGAAGCCTTCATTCTTCTCTCAACACTACAACACCCCAAACCAATAAGAAATGTTGGCTTGAGGAAAGAAAACAAGAGGGGGGAAAAATAAAAGATGGAAGATGGTTTCTAAAGCCAGTCAAATGTTAGAAAGTCATTGTATTCACATACAACACAAAGCCTCTGGTTCAGTGTGCCCACATCAGAGCCCGTGAGGATTATTAACAGCTTCTGCACAGGTTTGCTGCCCATGCCCATCCAGCAAAGGGCACCCACAGCTAAGAGAACGTTTGTCTTCTTCTTGCTTGCTTACTTACTTCTTTGGAGATCTTGTTTGGAAGTTTGAATGCAGAATACTAAGAGCAATTATTTCCAAATACTATAGATGGTTACTCACACACTTGCAGTATTCCATGAGCATTTGTCATTGCCAATTATCTTAGCAAGCACTGTTTGCAAAGCAGAGTTGAAGGAACGGTGCAGAGCCAAGTGGTTCACATCCCATGTTACAACAGGCCCCATGGTTTTATAGCACGGCTGATGCGTACAGCCAGCCTCTTCCTAAAAACTTCCAGAGAATCTACCTATCACTTCCCAATCCTTATCTACTTTACAAAGCCTCCACCCTCCAAATTTTCACACTGTGTCAATCATAACAGCCCACCTGAAAGCAGGGAGATGTGATAAAATGTCAGAAAGAAACTTCAGAAAGAGAAAACGTGTGTGAGGAAACCCTGCAATTTCCATCCACCTCATGCAGTTATAGGCTGCAGAACAGGAGGTGAAACCCTACCTCGAGTGAGAAATGCAGGAGTCTGGCAACCCATTTAAGAGTTGCCTCAGGTACTGTGCTGCGGAGGTGCTGCAACCTTGACCTCGGGATGGAGGGAGCACAAACTGGATTAAAAAATCCGTGCTGAAGTCCATTCCTCACTGATGATGTAAAATAAGCCCATGAAGGACTGTAAGTTAAGTCTTCACCAATTCTTACTGCAGGGCCAGCTTCTGTGAGCAGCCCTCAAACACACGCTAGACACTCCATGGTTTCCTCTCTCTCACTTTAGGAATCCCTCTCCAGCTGTGAGCTACCCACCTGCTTGTGTGCTTCTACGCAGACCGTTTCAGCAAACAGTGCCCCACAGGTTAGGCTGGAAGGCATGGCCTCTATTTCTTCACTCATGAGGGAGGACTGTTGGAAATTGCAGAAATTCAGGGATCTCAGGGACCCACCCATGAAGAGAAAAAGAGGCACCAGGAGTGAGTAACCCAGAGTGGCTGGCTTAACCTAACAGCTGTGAGAAAGGCTGGTCTTGATTCACTGTTACTCTGTACACTGATGTTTCTGGCACTGGAGATGCTTCCATGAGCCAATTCGGATCACTGAATTGGCAGAAAACTGAGAACAAAAAACCACTGCAGCAAGGATGAGTTTAGCCATCCTCTCTGGCTGCATCCACTGAGTGGATGGGAGACGTGGGCAATGACGTGCCAGAACCAGGTACTTTAAGCTGAAGGAGCACTGGACACTTGTTCTCGGGAGAAACTCGTTTTGTGCACACCGAACTGACTTTGCTGGGCCTGTGTCCCACTAGCTCACCAAAAGGACATGGGACAGTCAAGGACTCTCTGAAGCTTTTCCCAGCTTCCCCTTTATCTATTTACCTTTTTTTTGTCATTTAGAAAAATCTCTTTCTATCCGTGCAGGCCTAGCCCGAGAGGATCCCATCTCTGACACGAGGGCTTTGCACATCAAAGCCAAAAGCCCTGCCTTCCACTGAAAAGCCCCATCTCTATGTGAAAGTGGTCACTCCTACCTCACTGCTGCGCGAGGACGTTTTCTTCCTCCCACTGCAGATAAGCAGCAGGATCCGTGCGAGTCACGCTTCCTGCAAGGCGAAGCAGGAGCAGGTAAGGCCAGTGTAAGCTCCTTACAAGGGAGTGTCTTGCACTCCCTTGCTCACGCATGGGAAACAACCACAGGCAACCTAGAGGGTGAGGGAGAAAGAACGGTGAGGCAGCACAAGGAGATAACCGAGAAAACCAAGAAAATATGTGGATTCATTATGTTATTCAGTCTTGAGTTCCTAGAAATTATTTTTTTTTCCGGTCTGCAGCAGCATGAAGCATCCTTCAGATGACAGCAGCATTTCTAATACCTTCCAGCACCATTCATGGTGCTTGGAGAGAATTGGCAGAGCGAGTCCTGCCTGCTTCCAGCTGCTCGCTTCTAGCAGGCATCTCTCACCACTGCTGGTCCCATCTGACCTTAAGAGAGCTGAGTAATTCGTTTGGTTTCACAGAAAACAGTAAATTCAGAGAAAAATGTACAAAGCTGTTCAAATCTCCAAATAATTCTGGCAATAAAAAGTCCAAGGGTTACAAACTCCCAACTCTCTTGAAGCAGCAATCTAAACCTAATTTGATGGGTTTAGTCAATAAGATTACTTGGAGATATATATTGCCAGCTGAACAAAGGCAAAATTTGGGGCTAAATCTCTTCTTCCTCTTTTACTATCCCTTAAAGGGCAGATTCCTGCCTTTTCTGCCTTATTTTTCCATTTGTTCACCAAACGGGACAAATGTCCTCCCAGACCCAGGAGGCTGAGAAGACCAGGAAGACCAGGCCATGGCTTGCACAGGCCTGGGCCACCTCAGGTTTTATCAGCTCTCTGCCACTGGGGAAAGGAGTTAATAGCCACCTTCTAACCCTACTGAGGAGGCGTCAAAGCCAACTTTCAAAAAAATCCCCTTCTGAACCAGGCAGATCTTCCTGTAACAGGCAAAGGTTTGTTCATCCCGTGGTTACGCCAGTTCACACCACCCATAGCTGATGACTCTGTTGGAAAGCACATTTACTGGTACAGAGCAATGCAGTTCCTTACACCCCCACTCCAAGCAGACAGAAGATAAGGGAGTCAGAAAACCCCTTCATATGTCCTGTGCAGTAACTGGGTGTCCTAGGGATTTCTTTATCAAGGCTCCCCAGGACTGAGCAGCTCTGCACCCCGACAGTAACAACCCCATCCCAGTCACTCAGAACTTTGTCTCCTCCTGCGTGGGCAACGTTTCTAACAAGATCTCCACTTTTGCTGCAACTTGGTGTGAAGAAGTAATTAGATTTCACTTCCTAGCTACCGCTTGTTTCCACAACTAATTAAAAAAAAAAAAAAAAAAGAAAGAAAAAAAAAAGTTGGAAATTAGTATCTTTGAGCTCTCTTCCACTTTCCTAAATCTAGCTGAAATCTGCACGTGGGCAGCAATGACACAGGATGTATTTATTTTAAAAACTAGACTCAAAAGGACAGTAGGTAGGTATTTTTACTGACACACCTGCGAAGGCAACTGAAAGAAGTGACGGAAAACCATAGCAAGCATCAGTCCCTGCTCCAAACAGTCCTCCCAAAAAACTCAGACTGAGAGGTAGATGTCACACATCTTGGCTCCCAAACCAGCAGTGAACCATTAGGCCCCACTGTCCCTGACTTCTGGGTAAAAACAAGGATACTACTAAAGTCTTCCTTACAGTTTCATGTTAAAATGAGGAAGGCAGCCCACGGTCCTTGTCATAGCTGAGTCACCACAGTATTACTTCAGCCCCGACAGTACAATTCCAATGACAGGCTAGCAAAAAAGCTAAATAAGGAGGCTGAATCAAACCTGTGATGCTCCCAAAAGATATCCTGAAGCTTGATTAAAAAAAAAAAAAAAAAAGTGCTCTACTCCTTTCTGTAGTTATTTTTAATCTAGGGTGGACTGTGTCATCCTGGAACTGAGTCAAATTGAAAATGAGGGATTTAAAGCACTTCACTCTCTCCCTGCTGCCCCTCTGCTCTGTGTCAGTCATCACTTCTTGGTTTGTAAACGCTTAGTGGGATCTGCACAGGGCCCAGCAAATCAGGCTCCTCCACTCACTGCTGCACAACAAATGTATTCCGGTAACAGGCTGTTCTCCTGCCAATGCCTTCTGTTTTCCAACTCATCTCATTTTCTTTAGTGACTTTCTTTCAGACAAGTGGATAAGCAGAGCCTTGGGTCGACTCCATGTGAATTGTGCCTCTCAGCAGCGCCAGCTGTTTCTTTGCAGAAACCCTGCTCGTGTAGGAAGAAGGTATGAAACCTCTCCTCACCATGCCAGACCCCATTTATTTGCTCCCGTTTCCGCTCCCTTTTCACCATCGGTCAGCCCACAAAGCACCGCCCGCTCCTTTGCCCAGGGCTCTCCTCAGCTGCCTCCCTCCCTTGCCTTTCCTGCCAGGCTCTCCCAAGCCAAGGAAACCTGTCCACACCTATGCAGGCTGGGGCTGTGCCTTTGTTCTGGGCAGTGACGTGTGCTTGGGGTGGAGGCCACCATTGTTCCAGCTCCCCGATTCCACAAAGGAGCGTTAATAATTTCTTACAACTGCAGTAAATGAAGGGTAGCAGTTACACCCAACCTATAACATTACAGACCATCGGTTTTCCTGTTACCTGTCAAAACAGGGTTTCTTCCTTTTGCCATGGGAAGGTGGCTGAAGGTTCCCTTGTAAGGGAGAGACACGGTGGATAATGTAGCTACCATCTGTGGTGTTCAAACAAAGCAGTTTGACAGCACTACCAGAAAAATACAACTGTGCTCTGGAAAGCAGATGCTTTTGGACAAAAACGAAGTGACTAGCATTTAGCCCGCGAAAGGCACTTCTTGCAAAGAAGTTGCACAAGAATCAGTCTGAAATCTACTTTGTCTCAAGGCGTACCCAAAACTTCAGGTGCTCTCCAACTTGAAGTATCACACACCAACCCTTAGCTTCTTCAAGCATCATGCAAAGAATAGAAAAAAATAGCAGACATCTCCCTCCTCCTACGCCACCTTGTATAGAATGAAAGTTAAATACAAGAAGGAAAACATTACAGCCAGAAGCCTTATTCTGCAGAAGATAACCTCATTTTTTGTATTCAGTGCAACATTAAAACCATCCTCCCAAAACTCAGCTCTGCCAAGCAAGGTCTGTAAGATTAGAGTGAAGTTATCTCCAATAGAAAAGTTTTACTGGCCCAGAAAAAAATGAGTAGTAATGGAAAAAACAAACAAAATTAGCCAAGCGGTGAAAAGTAAAAGGAGGTGCTTTAGACACATCCCATCTTGATACGCAATGTTTCAGTAACCAGGGCGAGGAAATGGGTTTTCATTTCAAGCAAGGGTGGGCCAGATCCTTGGCTGGAATAAATCAGTGCTGCCTTGCTGAAATCCATGAATTGTTGCTGATTCAGAGCAGCTGAGGGTCTGGCATGTGGTTTTCTCCTGATGGTATCACAGTAATTTCATTCTAAATTAAAATCATGTGGAGATGTTGTTTTGATACAACATTGTTAAATAATAAATATACCAAAACTGAACTAAACTAAAATGAACCTAAAATGAGAGCAAGCAAAGGGAATGCTTCTCTATTGTAATGTGGACTCAGAGGCTAGAAAGAATCGCAGGACAATTTGATGAAATCCCTTGAAGCATTCTCACTGACTAATTAGTCTCTCCATTCTGTAAGGAAGCCATGGGTGGTGTGAAGGTTTCAGGGTTTAACACATTTCCTCATGCTCACTAAGACCTCGGCAGAATTCCTGAAGCCAAAAGCACCCAGGATGCAAAGAACAGCTAGACAAAATGACAGGAAAGGTGACTAGCAGTGATCCTCTCTCGCTAGCCCCCAACAGCACCAGGAGATGCTTGTGGCCATGCTGGGCTGGAAGCCATCGAGTCCTGCACAGCACCCCACTGCCAACTAAACTACTGCAACCAGCTGAGAGAAGTTAAAGGATATCCTTCAGCCTCAGATGTGGAAACGGCGCCCTGGGAGCCCCTTGAGCATCCCAGCAAACAGGCAGGGGAAAGGCAGACCCCACCGCGACCGCTTGTGCAACTGTCTCCTTTAGTCACCAGTTGGACAGGAGCAGGACTGAGGCAGGTGGGCACCCAGCAGGGAGCGGTGGCCTTCCCAAGGAGCACCCCCAGGCACTCTCCTCCCAGCGGCTCTCTCCCTCCTTCCAGCTCTGCCCTCTCACCGTGGCAGTGACCTAGCTATCGGCCTTACCCTGTTTGGCCAAACCCCAGTTCCCCCTGGCCGCAAGCAACCAGGCCTCAGGCAAGCGCCCAGCCTCCTTCAGGATCAGGCAGGACGATGCTAGTTCACTGCTGAAGTGGATGGCAGTCTTCATTATGTCTGAGGCCTGAGAAACCTCGCCAGTGCACCGAGAACCACAGGGCTCCTTCCTAATTACACAGCAGAGTACCAGAGGATTCACGCCAGCAGCTCCTCAGCCCCCTCACCTCCATCCTTGCTGGTGTGGCCCAGGGAAACCGAGTGGAAGCGGTAAGCAGGCTGGAACTGCAGCCACCAGCTCTGCAGCTCCAAAACCAACCCCTAGCCCCCACTCTCACCTTGCCCAGCGAAGGCTGGAGGAGGATGGAGAACCCAGGCTGAGAACACTAGATATGCAGTTTTAAATTCCCAAGGGAGGTTTGAAAATGAGAACAAGTTCTGGGGCCTTTTGGGTTTGTTTTTCCCCTTTCCTCCTTCCTTTCCTTTTGGTCTGATTAACTTCAGCGAGTGGCTTGCACAATTTTATCAGTTTGGGCCTGATGAATCAGTCATCTTAAGCGAGCAACAGTGAGAGGTTGCAGGCCAAGCAGGGTATGTGTTTCAAGAACCAAAAAACTGAAAAAAACAAACCCACAACCCACAGAGAGAGGGAATGGGGGCAGGGAAAAAGAGACAGTGGGCCAACAGCACCTATGGACAGCTTTCTGATGTCTGGTCTCAGACAACTAGCAGTACATTCATTTGTGAGACTGACAGACCTCCTAAGAAACCTAAAAGGCTGCTGTTATTTATAGAGCTAGATGTAGCTATTCTGCTTGCAAGACCAGCTCATTGTACTCCTAGATACCTGTCCCATTTGCTTGCTTCAGGGCCCTCCTTCCCATAAATCTAGGAGGCACACAAGATTGCCTTCAAACACTAAGAGACCTCTCCTTTCTGAGCAGGGCCATTTGGAAGAGTCCATCACCACTGCAGGGCTCAGAAGCATGGACACAAATATATACCTGAAAGCCCCACGTTTTTGTTAATGCACAGGAAGCCACATGCAAGAATCTGTCTTCCACGTGGAGAGGACCAGATTTTGCATTTCATCTGTAAAAAGCTCCTAGTAAATCTTAACCACGAAGGTTTGATTTAAAGATGCTTTAAACCTGTCAGCTGGCTTCATGAGAGAAGATATACAAGTCAGGCCAACCATCTCTGGCAGCCTAGACTCCCAGCCCCCCTTGAAAAGGAAAAACAAAATAAAATTAACCCTCCTAGGTTTTATGCCTGAACTTCAAACAATCTGTGCATAAATCCAAATCAGAGCTCAATCCATCAGATATGAAGAGCTTTGCAAAGACAGCCCTTTAGTGAAGCTGGGGATGTGAGCGAGTGAAGGCAGCTCCCTACAAAATTGTACTGGAGACAGGAAAAGCAAGAGATTTGGCCTTCCAGTCTGTGGGTGTTCACACACAAACACAACAGGGCGTTTCTGTTTTGGAGGTGAAAGACGTATTTCTCAACAAAACAGCAAAAATGGTGCATAGAGCTCTTACCTTCTACAAACAAAACGGGCAAGATTTCACCCCTGAGACCAGCTGGGCTCACTCCTGTCAACCAGAAGCCTTGCCCAAATGCAGATACAGGAATTGAGGCAAACAGCTGCTTCCAGCTGTGCACATGTTTAACAAACTCTCAAGCAAAACTGCTATACCCAGTCCCAAACCCAGATTTCTTAGGTGCTTCAATTTGTGCCATGTCTTTGGGCACTGGTTACCAACTGCTAAATCAGATCTAAAATCTCCTGCTGTTCTCCAGGCCTGGCTCCCTCGAGCAGCCACACAAACATGGCAAGAAGCATTTGGGCTGACTGTAAGTTGTAGCAGTGGGCAGGTCTTGAGGGCTCAAAGAGCTCCCTCAGACGCAGAAACTTTCACAATCCAAGCGCAGATACCAGTTTTCCTCCTTAACCTCTCTCAGAAGGATTCCATCTCAGTCATGAATTAAAAGTCATCCAGACAAAAATATTTTCCCTTCTGCAACGTATTGCAGAGACTGATGAGTTAACAATCGATGTGGCATAAACTCAAACTCCCTTAAAAAGAAAAGAAGGAAAAAGAACTGAACTCCCACAGCTCGGAGAATATCCAGTCCCACACGTCTATCCAAAAAGAGGCAACAGTCCAAAACTGAGAGAGAAAGAGGCTGAAGATCTGTGGAGCTGGACCTGAAGGCAGGGGCTTTCACCTCTTAGCCCGAGCGTCTCATCCCAGGCTGTACCAGAGTGAGCAGGTGTCTCTGTATACAAGAGGTAGCCACAAAAATTTGAACCAAAATTTACATTTCATGATTAAAAGTCATCATCTACATAACACAGCATTTACTAACAAATAATGATCTCAAAAGATTCCCAACCAGTTCTACTAGGAACCTAAACAATGCAGCTTTGGGTTATGGGTGTGAGAGAGAAGAAGCAGAGCTGACTCAAGCTGCTTCCAGC
Source organism: Merops nubicus (assembly GCF_000691845.1). Lineage (NCBI taxonomy): Eukaryota > Metazoa > Chordata > Aves > Coraciiformes > Meropidae > Merops > Merops nubicus. The sequence continues at coordinate 22,900 of NW_008589869.1, forward strand.
GGCTGAGTGAAATGCAATCAATACAGAGCGGACCCGATTTCTCCCTTACTCTTGCACACAACATTTGTAAGCAATTACACCGGCTGTGGCCGTTTAACACACAGGAGAACAGTCAAGATACTTTGTGCATTATTTACACATCTAGTTATGAAAGTTCAGGCCACAAACGAAAAAGGAAGCTGGATTTTTAAAATATTCTTGTGCCTTACGATGCCTGTTTCAGGGACAAATGGGAAAGAGAGAAATACATTTAGGCTCTTTTCTCTATGGTCTTCCACCTCACAGAGTCGTTTGCTCCTCTGCCTGGATTAACAGCACCTCACAGTTCCCCCTTTATGATGCATCATAGGTTTTACTTGATCACTGCTGCCTTATAGCCCATAACCATGGATGAATTATGGCATGTTCTTTAAAAACCCTCCAGTGTCACTGTGAAGCAGTGAGGAATTCACGTTCTCTGCTAGGTTAAGGCCACAATCAATCAACCTCAGAGGAATGACTTGCCACCATGTGTCCTAGGAGAACAGAAAGGCAACAACAGTCCCTCTGGGAAAGGGTGAAGAAAAAAAATCCACACAGATATTATTTTGTTAACCTAATTTGGCCATCTCTCAGGGGCCTTAGGGAATACCTGGTGGCTTCTCTGGCAAAGGCCAGCGTCTTGCTGCAGGGCTCAGCTGACCGGTGACACAATGGGCACCATGCACTCACAGTCCAGAGCTCAGAGTTAGTCCAGGTAAATAGCTGCCTACAGTCACCATTGCCTGAAGGCTGAGCAGTGCCCCCACAGGTCAAATCCTTCTCTCCCAAGCACGCACAGATTTTCCAAGAATCCTCTTTCAATGAGAAACCTTCTCCTCTCCCCCCGACCCCATCCTTGAAGCATCACTAAACAGCCTCTGGAGTCCGCTGATATGAATGGATTTGGGTTTGCTTTGCAGAAGGAATTTTAACATTGTTATCAGGACATCTGTGCTACAAGAGACATCTGGGGAAAAAAAAAAAAAAAAAAAAAAGGAAGGGCTGGAGTGAAGTTTACCCCCTAACTTCTGACCAACACTGAGCTCTGGTGAAGGCGAAACTAATACATCAGAAACAAACACCTTCATTTCTGGAGCCTGGAGAAGAGGCAGGAAAGAGGCAGACCTAGAAGGAGGAGGGGGATCAGATACCAACTTCTCTCTTTCCCCGTGGCA
>NW_008589869.1:24107-27839 GCF_000691845.1 Merops nubicus
CCTGTGGCACCTATCCCTAAGTTTCTCTGTCAGGTGCTCAGCTCTGTTGCTGGGACATGAATGATGGAGACAGTAGCCATTTTGGGAACATCCCACAGTCTGAAAGCAGAATTTACAATGGTCTTTTGCAACTGGGAGAAGAATGACAGTATGATCTAGTAATCAAGCAAAGCAGTCAGATTAATAGAATATTTTTAACCCATAATAAATAATAATTTCCTAAACTTTACTGTGGTCACAACATCAGAACAAAATTTGATAAAAAATACAATTATTTTGCACAGAAAAATTTTGAAAAATGTCACCAAATCCTGAGGGGAAAAAGAATGAGTGTCCTTTTAATGAAAATCAAGCTTACAGATTGCTGTTTTCTGCCAACAGCCTGGTAAATGTTTTTGTTTTCCAATAAACCAAATAAAAAGTGCAACAGACCCACAGTCCTTTCCCTTCCATTGCTTCAAACCTCCCCATTTTTCAGTTGAATAAAGGATTCTTGTCCTCCAATTTTAAAACCAGTAACTGGTTTCCAAATGTACTGTGAGCTAGAGGTGGGTAGGACAGTAGAGGAAGACCAGGAGACCCTGATGAACACTAGGGATTGCAATGAACGGACAACAAGAAGCAGAACCTGCTCGTGACAAACTAGATTGGGAAAGTGCCTGGAGATGGAGCTTATCATGCCACAACTTGAACCTCCTCAAGCAATTCACACACCCATGTCTCTACATGAAAGCAATGAGACGGGAAGGAAGCACAGCTGGGGTTTGGTGCTTCTCAAGCCCCATGCAATTACAGGCAAGAGTAAACATCTTATTCAAGGATGAGCAATCGTCCCCCAGGGGAAAACCCTGAGGCTCCCAGCCCTCCCAAGAAGGTCACAAATGGGTACAGGAAACAAGAGGAGGCTTGCACAAAGGGAAGGAGCTAAACCTCATTGCCCATGAGTGAGGAACTGAACAGACAGGTCCATGTGCTTCAGCGCTGGACACAGATTTCAGAACAGATGCATGGGAACCTGTGGCATCAGAACATTTTGTTTCTGAAGCTCCAAGGGCATTAGTTAGTCCTTCCAATACAGCAATTGCCATAAAATCTCCAGCTTGGCAGGAGCACCTAACTTAGTGCTCCTGGCAAAAACCTTTCCTCTGTGGCAGTAAGAGGGGGCACTGCAAAGTTGCCAGCAGAGCTATAACTTACAAAGACATGGGATCCTCAAATTGTACCCAGCCTCTGGTCAGTCCTCCCTCAACACACCTACGTGCCCATCACACAAGCTTCCACATCTCTAAATTAAGCCGTGGTCTGAAAGAATAGTCTTTAAATTCATTTTTTACCTTCAGTGCCATCTGCTTAGTATAGCCAAGTTTATAGCCCTTCTAGATGCCATTTCCCATTCATTAAGGCCCAACAAGATGTGAGCTGTACAATGTCCGACGCAAGAAATTCATGCTTTGAAGACTTACCGGTAGCTATTGAGAGTGTGTTGGCAGAGCCAGAGGGGCTCCCAGGAGACATGCATATGCACTGCTTTGTAGTCACATTCCTGTCACCGTCCCACACAACTGGGCAACTCTCAGCAGGCTCAGAAGTGGACAAAGAGGTGGTATTACAAAGTTGGCAGCAACACTGTTCCTTACAGATGCAGGGAATCCTGGAAAACATACCCAAACTCTGGTCAAGCCTCCCTTAAAACACCTACGTGCCCATCACGCAAGCTTCAACAGACGACTCAAGAACTGAGGCAGGTAACACGTGTCAGCACACAACATTTAGGTACCGAGGGCCTGAGGAAAACTCCACTGAACTCCTTCAGTGGGCTCAGGAGGGGACAACTGACAGCTTCTTTGTTGCCATAAGTACGTTTCTCAGATGCTGGGGCTGGGCCAGTTGATGCCAGCTAATTAATCTCCCTGAAAAAAATGAAACCGTCTGGCTGCACAGTAACTGCTCTTCCTGCCTGGGCTCTTCCACCTGGCACATCAAATGAGCAAGCATAGTAACAACATACTCTCTGCTGCTGTCACACAGCCCAAGTAACTGCTTGGAAGCCCAGGCAGCCACCCAGCCTGCAGATACTTCCTTCCTCTGCTCAGTGTCCTGCTTCACAGAGAGATTCTCCCTCGCCCAAAATGCACCTGGCAGCCTTACAGCCAAGGTAGTCTGTGCCAGACTGGGGGCTCTCCGGCCAGGAGGCCAGAGCAGACCCTTTCCAGCACACCCCTCTGGCTGCAGCTTTGCAGCTCTGGTGAAGAAGAGCAGGGCTGGCAGCAGCAAGGTGAACAGGGTCAGCTCAGCTGCCTCCCAGCCCACCCACCTGTGCTGGTCCTTGTCCGCGAATGCCGACTTCTCTTCCACTGCTGGGTTCCTGACTTCTTGGGGAGGAGGAAGAGGGAGCTCACAGTTATTTATTGATTTGTTTTTATCATTACCAATGATGACAAAACCAAAGTGAAGGTACTAAGAAATCAACACAGGTAAACAACAAAAATTCCCTGAAGGAACCACAAATCATATTCCTTGAAAGTCTAGTAGGATAAATAGAGCTACAGAGAAAGGAGAAGCAAAGAGCCTGCCACCCACTCCCTCCCATGCCTGTCTGGAGGAGCTGGACTGTTCCCTTTGGTTTTTACCAAAGGGTAAAGTCACCCTCAGCTCAAGGTAGGCAGAAGCAGGCAGAGCTTTATTTCAAACATGCCTCAGTCATGCAGTGCAGTACAACTGCAAGAACTGGGAGGAAGGAGAAAAAAAATAAAAAGGCTTTGTGGTTAATTAGGAGTATGCTAACATGGTAAGAAATAAGGCAGTGAGGATGGCAAAGATAATTACTCTATGAGCTGCAATTCCCTTTTGTACAGGGGATAATGAGACTTCCTGTGTTATGCAGAGGAGTCTCCTAGCTGGGCAAAGGCTGGCAAAGGGCAAGCAAGCTAGAGCTGCAGAAACCCACTGTCCCTCACCAGCACTGGCCAACAGAGCCAAGCTTTCCTAGCAATGGGAGGACAAAACCCAAAATCAACCGATTCCTGGGAAGGAAAGTAGCTTTCCTTCCTCCTTGGGCACTACCTGGCCACCCCCCAGGATCCTTGATCTGTGCAGCTGCCCCAGGTTTCCACAGATGCCACAGACTTGACCTGCTCAGCAGGGCCCTTGGCCCAGGGAGCGATGCAGAGGGGTTGAGTGCACTCTGCTGCACTTCTTGAAGCCTGGGCAAACAGAAATGACCTGCTCAAGCTGGGAAGGCCCAGCAGACTCCAGGGAAAAAGTTCTTTCCTGTAAGGGTGACGGAGTCCTGGAACAGGCTCTCCAGAGAGGTTGTGGAATCTCCTTCTCTGGAGACTTTCAAAACAGACCTGGACATGTTCCTGTGCAACCTGCTTCAGCACGGGTTGGACTAGATGACCTACAAGAGTCTCTTCCAAACCCTACCATTCTGCAATTCTATGAAATGCAGAGAATTGCACAAAGCTGCTTGGAAAGAGCCACAGTGTCCTGGTTTGGACCTGGTACATGGTTACTCCAGCCAGCAAGGATGGAGAAGCCTCCTTTTTCAGGGAGTCACAGACAGAAAGCATCGCTGGTGTGTGGCCCTGCATGAAATGCTGGGGTTTGAACCCCAAGCCCCCAGATTAAGGTTGACATATGGGTGATTCCCACAGCCCTTCATACAGAGGCGGTGAGTTTGCCTTATAGCTTCCCCCCAGGGTGCGGCCGGCCCCGCAGGGGGGGGCGAGA
>NW_008589869.1:27859-31131 GCF_000691845.1 Merops nubicus
AGTTTACAAAGGTCGGGTGTCTGCTTGGGGATAAAAGCTGGGCCCACTGGCAGGGAGCCAGGAGTGTCTGTCTGTGGAGTGCACTCCCCAGAGCTTCCTGGTTCAGGGCAGACCTCCTGACTCTCCCTGGAGCTGGGCCCCAGTCTGTTTAGGCCTTTGCAAACACGGGTCGGTCGGGTGAGAGCTGCCATGTGGGCACCTTTCTCTTATGTGCTTAGCCTGCTGGTCTGGCTGTTTCCTATGCCAATTGTGGGAAACCTCAGGTCTCTGTACCACCTGTTGTGGGCAGAGTCATGTCATTTGTGGGATCATTGGGGGTGGTGTCAATTATGTACCAGCTGATTGATCTGTTTGTACTCCCAGTGATCATTCATGGAATGTCCTTCTTGTATACAATACAGTCTGTGTATTGGTTCATCTTTCTGTTGGTGCTATCATTTTTGTTGGGCCTGGTCATTGGATAACACCTGTGTCAGTCCTGGAGCTGGCAGGGCAGTGGGATGGAGTTTCACTTGTTTATTTAAGTCTTGCGTCCATCCCAGGAGCTGTCCCCCAAGAGCTCCTTTGCTGATCAAGCAAAGTTTCAGCTAATGAGACTATTTTTAGCCCCAACTGCTAGGAGAAGCTGAAGCTTTTAGAAAAGCCTCCTCAACACTGTAACAAGCACATTATTACTGAGGGCAAAGCAAGAAAACAGCTAGGGGTGTGCCTATATCTAGATCAGCATCAATCTCTCTCTGTCACCTACAGCCTTGCCATTTATTATCCACGTGGTTCCCATAAAACGATTAAGGAAAGTGGAGGGGAAGAGGCAATCCTGAGAAATTGATAGATAGAAGAGAAATCACATTAATAGGCGATAATATAGAGCTAGACAACTGCTATAAAAAAAGGTATTAGAACAGCTCTGTAATTGGGGTTATTAGAGACAACTCTGCCAGGTGGTTTTCTCCCTTTTTGGGTGCATGTCACTGTGACGGATGTCACTTTCAATAGTGATAATAACAGTAAAATATCTGTGTTAAAGCTGAGTACATTAACTTTTGTAGTGGTGTAATTTACTGTGTTATGAGTTCCCATCATTCAGGAGCTAAAGACAAAATGCTCTTCCTTATGATGTCGATAACCATGCATACACTTTGCAGGAAGAAGTGTTTCTTTAGATATCTATTCTATGTTAAATAATTCTTTTAACTTTCCATTACTCTTGCCAGGAGAGACAAGGAGCAGTAGGAAGGGGTAAGCTATTCATATTGCTCACACACATCACGAGCTGGGTCTGCCATTGCTCTCTATCTGGTGAAGTCCTTCATGGTGCTTTTCCAGCCACACAGACAAGAGATGAGTTTGTTACCTAGGAAGGGGATGAACAGACCAGACAGTAGCTATTATTTTTTAAAAGCTATGCATGCATCGCTATCCAACAGAGAATCTGCTTATGGCACTGCACTGATTTACAGCATGGTTTCATAACAGGAAGGTAGAGTCTCTATCTCTTAAAGCTGAAATGATGCAGTACCTGCTGCAGCATTACAGCCACATGCACTTGAGGTGCTTAGCTTTATAAGTAGAACCAAGTCAAGCCTTAACTTGTTTCTATCTCTTCCCTGCTGCAGATGCCAAATGACTGCTAAAGGAAAAGCAAACTTGGTGATTCCCAGGGTGTATGTAGAAATCAGTGGCATCAACAACAGAAGCACTAGGTCAGGCTTAGGCTCCATGAGGCAGCAGGCTGATGGCAGAGCCTTTGGCTCCAGCAACAGCATTGCTAAGCTCTGCTCTCACCTTGGGCAAGTCACTCCTTTGACTACTCTTTCCAAAAAGTGAATGCCTCCAGCTAAGCACCATGACTGTACCAGGACAAGCACAATGAAGCCCTGAGGGACTGCAGCAAGAATCCTTCCAGCTTCAAGACCAACTAGTTAAGAGATAGTGTGGGGCTCTAAAGCAACCCAAATTACCTATACCAACGGCAAAAGCAGTCTTACAGAATCTACTGCAAAACTGCGTGGAAGTGGACTTGATAGCACTGACAGCTCAAAAATATGGCAGGCAGCTAAGGACTGAGCTATAGCAAGTTTTAATACTATCTAAAAATCACAAAAGAAGGAAATTTTTCCTTTTCCTGCAAGTCAGACCATATATATACAATACAGCACAAGCACATTTAGGTGGGCTCCTGCTTACACACAATCACTCCCAGCTCCCTCCAGCCATTATGTTCTTGAGGGCCAAGAGGTCTGTAGGACTCTGAACATGAAGATAGTTTTGCCCATGTTCAGTTCTGCTTGTGAAATCAACCAGTTCACTTGCTTCCAAACGCAGACCTTCCCACCAGCTCCCACTGCATGAACAAAAACCCCCAAGGAGGGTTGTGTGTAGCACAGGGAACAGGCACTGAGAAATGCAATCGGCTCCCCCAAGCTGCACTTTCAAATTGGAAATTACAGAAGAGCTTCAACGTTCAGAAAGGATTAAAGGACTCTGGTTTGTTTCCAAAACAAAACACTCCAGTGTGGCATTACTGAAAGCAGTCCCACCCAAATGGAATTTGATACTTCATTCAAGCCCAAATGTGTTCAGCTGATTAATTGAGTATTCAACTGTTTATGCCCTACTGTGTGCTGGTTTGGGGTTCTTGGAGTTTTTTACTTAATAGTAAATGCATTTGACCAAAGTGACTCCTGACTACACAGAAAAAAAGACTTCAGCTGGTACCTCAGAAGTGAGACAAGGCAAATAGGAGGATTGTCTCTTCCCTTCACCTCTGAGCTAGACAAGCTCACACATACCATCAACTCTTCTTTCCTTGTTCCTCACTTTGTGAGCCAGACTCTACTCTCCCCACTTCTGAACACTTATGTTTCTAAAAGGCAGAGAGGTCTCTTCCTGCTGGCTTCGATGGTGTCATACACCCTAATTCTGTGCTACTGGATCCAAGGTATCTAAAGATACCTGCTGTCTCCCTGCCTTCTACTGTTTCTTTCACAATGCTTAGTCTGCTGAGAAAATATTTACTTTGCATTTGAGAAAAGGTCATTGACTGGTGGTATAAACCACTCTCCCCCGAGACAACAGGAATGGGAGTTGTATCCCAAAAGAAAAAACCAGCCTGGAGTCTTTTTCCTCCTCCCCTGCTTCCTCCCACATCCCATTCACATGGCATGAAAAGGCCCTCAGTGGCTCCAAGCCCAAAGAAAGAAGGACATATTTCATGTCCCTCATGAAATCTACCTCCATCAGTCCCTTGTTCAGCTCTCAGCAGGCAGCCG
>NW_008589869.1:31162-58807 GCF_000691845.1 Merops nubicus
AATAGAACGAGGTGGGTAACAAAACAGGAAGATTCACTTCCTGCAGCCCCACAGTGCTGGCAGGAGCAGTTCCCCGTCCTCGCCATGCCTTCCAAGGCCAGTCCTCCGAGGTGGCACAAGCAAGCCCAAGAACCGCAGCCGCTGCCGCTAGCGTTTAACTGGCCTTTCCTCTGAAATAGACTGTGCTGGGCATGCTGCACACCCAGCTGCAGCAGCAGTGCCACAAGAGAACATCAGCTGCACGATCAGCTGCTGATCCTGCAGAGGATGCAGGATATGAAGTGAGCTGGGCAGCATCACACTCTGTCGAAGGAAGCACTTCACCTTCCTGCGCACAACACAGTGTTTCGGGTTGATGTCAAGCTTGCTTTTCACCAGCAACTTGGTGGTTCCTGTGTGGTTTCACATACACAAACAATAAAAGGGCAGAAACACTACAACTTCAGTGAAAAAAAAAATATCTCCCACTCAGATGCAAGGACCAATGAAGTTAATAAACTGTGTAATGACAATCCCAGAGTACACATCTGTCTGTACAAAATATCCCCTAGTATAGCAACCAGACACACAGAAAATCTGTATCCTGCAAATGCAACTGCCTGAGTACCATCAAGCCTAATTCAAAGGCCATTAAGCAGAACATGAGCCTGGCTGTTGGTTTCAGTGGCTTTGGAGCAAGCCACTTCAGCACACAAACAGTTTCACTATTTCTTTCCTCGCGTAGGGATGTATCTGTCCATTCAGAGAAGTGACAGCTGTTTAACATGGAGCAGTGGTCAGAAAGAGCAAACATATCAGGGAGGAGAGCCACAGAAAGAACTTCAGCTTGGGGAAAGGAACAGAGGGAGAAAAGTGGAATTTTAACAAGGATGAAGATTGGTGGTGTATAGATCCCTGTCTGGCTCTAAATGACTCGGCCCACATGCTGCAACAGCACAGCTGCAGCAGCACAGCTTCAACATGTGCAGTTCTTGCCTCAGATCCTACAGACAAGGTTTCTTCAGGTGGTTGGTTCAAACTAAGACCTCATTTCATTTCCCACCCCCATCCTGTCCCCTGCTCTCCACAGTACAGCCTCATCTTTCCCCTGGGCCATCTGCAACGTCAGTCTGATCCCCTGGGGAACTGCTTCACCTCAAAAAGACAGCAGCAAATAAATATTCAGGGTAAGAAAAAGTAGTCATTTTTTGGCTGAATGTGAGCAAAGCCAATTCATGGACAGGCAGGTGAATAAATAAGTTGTTTGCTTTTTGCAAGGTAAGGCAGAAAGTCCTTCATTCATTCCCCTTCAGAGTCATCCACCCTCCCTGCTGCTCTCGAGGGTTACTCCTTTCCACAGGGCACTTACCAGCAACTCAGAGATGCACCACTGCCTTGAGAGGGTCCCACCACGTTTGCTCACAGCCAGCTCAGCTGCACGTGGGAAGGAGGGAAAGGTGAGCTGGCTCCTTGTGCAGCCACGGTACCCAGGGGCCTCCAAGACACAAAGGTCAGAGAGTGCCGAGAAAGGACAGCTGGGGAAGTTGCCAGAATTAAAAGATTAAGGAAACAGAGTTGCCACTACAATCATTTGTTGCGATGTAGAGCCCCCATAGAGAGTCGTCTCTGTGCAACAAGAGCACATGGGTTACCAGGAAGGCAAGAGCTGGCCCTTGCATTGCTTCAGTTCCTTAATCCAGCACAAATGCATTTGGGGATTTATGGGGTTTTGGAAGCTTCCAGCAAAGCTCAGGGCCTGTTTTCTTGGGTTATTGTTTTCCCATCTGTTTCTCTTCACTTCATTCCATCACAGAGGCCCCATCGTGGGACAGAAGAATGTGGCCGGAACAATAGGCAGGACTTGCTGCCTCCAGGACTGCAGCGAGGGCAGAGACACCACTGCAGGGTGGGAGCCAGCAGCTGCTATATTTAGCCCTTTCTTGCTTACTCCAGATCACATTTGCACCCCACACTCAAAGTCAAGAGGCTTCCACCACACCACTGTCCCTGAGCGCTGTACATCCAGCAGGGCCCCTGAACATAAAACATTCATTTCCCTTCTAATAAATGCCAACAGGAAGACTTCCTGCTCCCCCCTCCCCTTTCCAAATCCCCATTTTGTCAGACTTTTTTCTTCATATAAGCAAACTAAACAAAACCATCTTCTCCTCTGCGAGGCTGGAGGCCTTGGAGCAGCACCAGGACTCCAGAGCCTGGACAGCACAGCACTGCCTGCTGGAGCAGAGCCCTGCAGAGAGACAGAAATGGGTGAGCTCCGTGTTTGAACCTGAGCTAAACTCACCAACATGCAGAGACTTGGCCCAAGCCCTTGCCCAAGCACCTGAGGGCAGGACAGGAGGAGAAGGACCAGGTCTGAGCACCCATCTGGCCTCAATCGCCACCACAGCATGTGCACGTGCCTCTCAGACACAGTGGGTAAGGGACTGCTGGGCAAAAGTTCAGGTCTCACAGCAAAGCCCCCCCCACCATGTCCCAAGGCACCTCTCTGCAACTTTGAAGGCTGAGGGGGATCTTGCCCTGCAGGAAGCCAAGCTGACTGCAGCACCAATCACAGTACATTTAGCACTGAACTCAGTGACACCACAGCAAAGAGATCCTGCAGAGCAAGAGGAAAACCCATCATGTTTCCAGAAACACTTAATTAAGAGCTATGCCACTTGAAAACAGTTTGATGATGGACAAGTTCTCTTTCTGCTGCTTCCCAGATTGTTCTGCACTTTGTCTCTCCTGTTCTACCTAAGGGTGGTGGAGTCCTAGTGAGAGGTTTGAGCAGACAGGTTCCCTCCTGGGCAGCTTGCTGCCATCCACATTACTCTCCTGTGTACCAACACATTTCCAAACCATACCTTGTCTCCTGCAGGCGTTCCCACCACTGCCAGCTCCCCGTTCCTTCTGAAAGCCTGCCCACAGTTAAGTGGCTATATCAAGGAGATAAGGCTGATGCTAGACAGGATGTTAAGGATGGGGTTTTTTTTTCTCCTTTATGTCTGTCCCTGGAAATTTAGTGGTACCTAGCAGTGCCCAAGCATCAGTAGAGAAATTACATCTTCTGGCAGCATCAAATACCATACTTCTAATTTGCTTTGCAGGCTCAAACTTGTGGCAGGTTAAATTTTCCACCCTGAGGTATTGCTTCCAAGGGCTGCTCTGAGTTTGGGCTGCCTGATGAGTGGTTGGAGAGGCCTGGACAAAAGCAGCAAAGTTACAAGGCTAAGTAGATTGTCCTCCTGCAGCCTGGGATCCACCAACACCTCTGCGCTGCCAGCACAGGTTGCATTAATCTGCCACACAAATCCCTTCTCCTTTACTTGTGTCCTGAAGCCCAGCTTCCCTCTGCCCATGCCAAACAGGCAGAACCCAGTCAGCTCTCTGACTGACTAGCACGTGCCAGCAGGCTGGAAACGAGCCCTGTGTGCAGTGAGAATGAAAGGAAGGGAACATTTTCCATCCAGAATTCCTGCCGGTCTGGAGACAGCAGTTATTTACCCAAGGTGGAGGAGAGAAGGGGATGGAGTTTCCAATGGAAGAAGCTGACAGAGAAGCAACAGCAGTACTCAGGGCCTTGCTTGGCTGGCAAAGCACTGAATAAAAAATCATGCTGCTCCATCTTGCAGCCAAAACTTTCCCTTATATCTACTTCTTCCCTCCCAGATGTGCCTGCCTGGAGCAAATGAGATGAAGGTCAGACCTTTTGGAAGCTTAGCTTCCACAAAGGCTTGGAATTAGCGTCACTCCAAAACCAGGGCTGTGCTCAGGCCGAGGGCTGCTGCACTGACACCAAGTAAGAAAGGATGCTGCTGTGGAGAGAACTCATCCAGCCAAGGAGAGACAAGGGAGGACCTGAGGCACACGCAGGTAACTTTGAGTTTCCCAAAGGTCACACAGCAGGTTTTAGGGTAGGACTGGAAAATGACCTGAAGCCCTGACACACCACAAGGATGATTTTCTAGAATATCAAACATCAAACCTACACCAGCTTTCTCAGAGCAGGGACTGGGCATAATCCATCAACTGCTCCAGACTGCTCCTGCACGCCTCCTCCCCTGTGGGACTGAAACACCCCTACCTCAGTGCCACAGCAAAATCTGTCACCACATGTGCCTGGGAGAGGAGGATATTTGCCCACCACAGCTTTGAGGGTGTTTTGCACGGCCCCTGCCAGGAAGCTGTGGGTACCCACCACGTGACAGGTAACACCGCATCGTGAAGTGTTACTGAGGAACTGTTCCCACCTTGAGATGACAGAGCTCTGGGAAAAACACCCCCCATGCACCTCACCATCACCCTCTTGGTTCTCAGGTGGGCACACAGGTTTGCTACAGCTGGAGCACGAGTGGCAACTATGGTAACCTCTGGAGAACACTTAGATAACCTTCCTTTTGACTTGCCAACCTCGATACCCATAGGTGCTGAGGAAAAAGCCCACAGAGTATTATAGGAAGCATTTCTAAGCCTAGGCTATACAAGCAAAATCCAGACACAGTGTCTCTCCTCAAACTGCCTCCAGACAGGAGTTTGTAGCAGATTTCACAGCTCTAGGTATTTTCTTCAGTTGCTTCTGAAACCATTCCAGTAAAGAGGAGAGAAGGATGCACCTCTGTCCTCCTCACCAAACGAAAAGAAAGCTTGTCCCCAGATCTGGCATTGCCAAGCCTGCTGTTCTCCCCTCCTCACCCCTGAGGGATGCAAGCCCCATACCCTGTCCTCTTTCAGCTAGTTAGGAAAGCAGGTGTTGGAGAGACTAACTTTTGGTAAGCCATGCTTCAGTATGAGACAAACTCCCCCGCAGGATACAGGCACTAATGCTAAGTCTACTGCTATCCCTCAGCACCCTTACTCTGCAGCTGATTAACAAATGGCCATGTCAGCTAACTGAGACACATCTCTTTAAAAGACACAGGCACCTCCAAAGAGATGTGCCCCAGATAAGAGGACACCTTCCCACCTATCACTCACATGGCATGCAAGGCGACGCTGTTGTATTGACACAGCATTTCCTCTATCTGCAGAGCCAAAAGGCTTTCAAGACACCAAACAGATCTTGAGAATAGTGTACTGGCAGAGATACACATCAGGGAGGACCTTCCAGCACTCCAGGTCAAAGCCCTGTGAGCACAGACAGCATAATTTCATAACCAACCCTCTTCAAAAACCAATAAAACTCTCCACCAAGCAACCTGATCTTCTTCTGCCCCAATGGACATGTTCTAAGATTTAGCACCACAGTAAATGGGAAACATCTTTGTTTTCAAACCTAGATTAATATCAGGTCCTTATCAGTCTCATACCACCCTCATCTTTTAATTCTCAGAACTCTTCCTTTCTCTTCATCCGATCTTCTTCCCACAGATTTAGAAGAAAAGGGAGTAAAAAAGTTATTCTCCTAGAAGTCAGATCTAGTCTATCTCTGCAAATACTGAACATACACATCCTTCCAGGGAGCCATAGAAAATCATGATCCTTTCTAGACCTCAGGAGGAGGGTGTGGGTCCTGAGCCCTGCTTTTCCACCACCATCAGCCCCCAGACCCTGAGGAAATCACTTACTTCCCACAGGCACAGCTGGGCAGCAAAGCCCAGTGACACAGCCAATTTCCAACTGGGTGCAAGGCACACGGTGATAAAAACCAGTATGTAGCAGGGAAGGCAGCAGTAACAGGCTTAACAGAGCCTTGCAGAGCCCAGACACAGACTAACACGCAGGGGTATAATACCAGGAGCTATAATTGAGTAAGGATCCTAACTGTACAGACAAGTGCAACAAGTGTGTACGCACAGACATTTGTGGTCAACAGTGCAATTTCACCCCTAGCTGAACGGTCCCCGGGGTACACGCATTCAAATGTGCACCACACCATGCTTGCACAACTGAAAATCCTTTCCCATCAAGCCACACAGGCTCACTTGGGCAGAGGCCAAGCAGCTAAATAAAAAAGTCTATCCAGAGAGGGAACTCTTCAGAGACATTTCACCATCTGGAAAGAAGAGGGGGTCTTGCTCTGAGAACACTTGGAGAGCCTGACCTACCGCGGTTCAACACGTGCCTCATCCAGTGTGAATTCCTTGGGAAGAGCACCGCATCATTCCCACCGCCCCGTGCAGCGGGACCCGCAGCAAGCAAACGGGCCCCAGTCTGCTCCACATACAACGTACAGCCAGAGCCCAAGATGGGATGGCAGCTGGCCATTCAGCATTTGCTTTTTAGTGAGGCCAGACTCGCAGTATTGTTGGTGACAAACAAAAGCCATTGCTGTTAGCGTGGGCTTCTTCATTTCCTTTTATATACCTCCGCCCATGTCATGTAAATAAAGCTGCAGTTGGCTTCCGTCAAAGCGCTGGGGCAGTGAAGATCGTGCTGAACTTCAGGAGAGAGCGCAGCCACAGCCAAGGCACAGTCACTACCTCCCTCCACCATTCCTTGAAGAGACTGGGCATTCCCAACAAATGGGAACAAGCATTTCAAGCAAAAAGAGACCCTTCTCTCAAAAAGCCTTTGATATGCGAGCTGGACGAGGACACCAGTGGTCAGAAGAAATTAAGTAGGACTTGGCTCCATTCACAGTTCTGCCTCAGAAGGTTGTGTCCTGGTAAAGAGTAGCAGTCTAGATGGCCAGATAATATTTCCGTATTTCAGAGTCACACGAGGCCTATCTCCTGATAGGCTTCCAAGAGCTCACCTAGGGAGAGGCATAACCCATGGGGATTCAACTGCATATACCTTAGAGATATATGGCCCAGGATAAATTAACACATCCAGTGGGAGCTCTCATCCTGTTCCCTTTCTGCACAAGGACACAGGCAACATGGAGGAACACAGAAAGTCTCATTTGGTAGAACTCAGCCTGCATTCAGGCTCTGATTCCTACACTTTCACTTAAGGCTGGCCCAAGCAAGTATGAGCAGCCCCATCCCTCTCTTGTGGCAAACTAGAAAGAGAAGCACTTTGGAGTTGAGAGAAGAGGCCAAAGCCCATTGCCTCAAAGCTCAGAGCATGTCATTAGTCAGTGTCCTCAGCTCCTGAAAAGAGGGGCCCCAGAGGTAGCTCAGCCTTAGGAGGCATCAACCCAGTGGAAGGTCCTAGGGGTAGAGGAAGGACAGCAGGGCCCAGCTCTTCCTACAGAACAGCATAGAGACAGACACAGGAGCATAGAGACAGACACAGGCAGCCAATGGACCAAGCATTACTCAGCATGAACAAAAACAGCTCTTTCCAGCTTCTGCCTCACAGCTGCTCATCTATATTCCAACCCTTTGACTCTGACAACCCTTCTGGCTGAGAGGGGTGGGGCCCATCACATCATCTGCTCTCTCCCAGCACTCTCCTGTTCCAGCATCCCTAGTCCACCCATGCCCATTTGCTATAAAGCTGACTGCTTCCTTCACAGGGTCACCTCCCTACAAAAGAACAAACCTCTCATCTGGACACTGAGGTTCCTGGATGTCATCTGATCACAACAGGGAAGGAGAGAAAGGTCTTCCTCCAGAACACAGAGATGGAATTGGCTGGAGCAGCTCCAATCAATTGGGCTGCAGTATCTGAGATGGTATTTTGATTCCAGTCCTACAGCAGGAGACAGCACAAGGCCAAGCGAGGGCAGATTACATGATCTCTCAAAGCCTCCTTTCACTCCAGCACAACACGTCCTCTGTGTTATTAGAGGGCTTTTTCAGCCTGAATGAAATAACACTCTACATCTCTTGATTCCTACCTCAGGGCAGCAACAGCATCTCTCCTGCCCATCTTTCTCCAGGGAGGAGATTAAATATCAGAGATGAATCAAAACGCAGTCAATCAAGCAAGGCAATCTGCCAAAGTAGCAAAAAGGAAGGGAGGGGAAGGAGAGAAGCTACCTTGGTACTGAAGTGACCTGTTTAGAAGCTGCTGTTGAATGTCAAGCTGATGGATCTCTCCAAGGCTCTGAGAGACAGAGGAAGAGAACACAGAAGTGAGAACCTACCTCCTACGCTGGAGGATGGGGACAAACACAGGTCACACTTCTCAAGCATCAGCTGTACTGGAGGAGAGGGGCAGACTCAGCTGGAAGAGCTGAAGACACAGTACAAGGCTAGTCCAGCCTGTTTCTAGGAACTCAGATCTGGCCATGGACTAGAGGCCAGAATGAGACTGAAACATGTGCACTATCCCAGGAACTGAGGAAGAGACCACTCTCATCCTGAGAGATTACACAGCTCCAAGGGCCTTCAGGAAGTCCCAGCCCACGAGACCTTCTCAGAGCAGAGATGCAAAGATCGAGCCTTCAGACCCCCTGGAGCCTTGATGGGTGTCTCCACACAGGGTATTTCCACTTTCCAACAGCAGTACCATAGATAGAACAAGATCCTTTGGCCACCAAGGCACAAGCTGCTGGAGTTGGAAGCCAGAGAGGCTGTTTTAGTGCCTCTCTGTATTTTAGCCCCACTAGGCCAAAGACAGCTGGAGTCTAGCAACAATTCACACTGTCCTACCACATCAGAGTCCTGCTCTGAACCGGAGTTCTGCTGTGCTACAGTGCTTTGCACCAGCACACAGAGAAGGCTCTCCTCTTCTAATAGCATCTATCTGCACTGAGCATCTGGGTAACCTGCAAGCCACAGCATCCATGCTCCACAGAGAAACTGCCAACACTCAAAGAGCAGGCTGAGTTCAGAAAGCACTGCAACATCTAGTCAAGGGTGCCTGAAACCCTAACCATCTCAGAAATCCTGTGCCATCAGGGTGCGAGGCCAGAGAGCACAGATCCACATTCTTAGAAATGGGTTGTTCACAGTATCACCCCCATCTTCACGTCAAGCAGCAGCAGGTAAACCACAGCAAGAGAGGAGATGGGAAGGCAAAGCAGAGAAGCACCAGAAACTATGATGGAAGTACCGAAAAACCACAGCAAGAAGAGCAGAGGCAAGCTGCAGGTCTCTGAAAGGCATACAGGCACTCACACACGGGCACAGTTTCTCAGCCCGTTTATCAAGCTCAGGAAGGAAGAGGGATCAGTCTGTCAGAGAGATCAGAGATATCAGGGCTGTCCTATGATGCTCCCTTTAAGAAACAAAACCCACAGAGTGTGCACGCACAGACAAGAGAGGAAGCTATAAGGAAAGCCTTGAAAACAGCAGAGGAAACCCTAACCCCACCCGAGAAGTGCTACCTTTAACTAACTCCCATCTCAGAAGCTAATGAAAAACACAGCCAAACTTGCATTATTTCAGGCAAGCAGGGGACCCTTTTCCATACTCCCCTGGCCCCTCCTGCCCTTACAACATGGCAGCTGGACAAATCCTGTCTCTGGATACGTGAAGTACAGGGAGTCCTGCGCAGTCCCAAGCCTCTCTTAAGGGTGCTCAGCTCCATCTGGAAACAACGCTTGCTAAGCAAGTGCACAGACATGCCAAATAACCTTTCTTCATTCTCAAGAGCTTTGACTCCAGCTGGTATAAAACTCAGTAGTCAATAAAGCTCCTGGCTGTGGCCCCAGCTAGAACTGGAGGAAGGTCTGGCCAGCATAATGATTACACCCTGGCCAAGGCAAGAGAGGTCCCTTCCTTACGCTGTCAGTAAAGTCCTACACAAACTCCTCACACAACCTTACTCCATTTACAACCACGGCAGAAAAACGGAAAAAAAACCCTTAGTGGGTTGTTAAGAGGACACTGGGGCATGTTGAGACTCCCATGCCTGCAAATGCAGGGACACCCATGGAGAGGGCCAGTGGGAAACACAGGAGCCACACAGCATCAGATGCTCTCCTGCTCTGTTTTTTAACTGCTCGCACATGAAGCCCAGATGGTTTCCAGCGTGAGGGAGAAGGGTGTGTTGCTTACACAAGCAATGCCATATTTCAGTAAATATCATATGCCATCCAGACATTCTGGACTGGATCCAATTTCCGTTAGGCTTTGCTCAACTGGGGACCTGGCTCCTCCAGCAGACAGCAAACTCTAATCGTGCTAATGCATGTCTAAGGCAGATCCGTGTCTCAGGCAGACACACATTTTTACCAGATGATCCTTGTTACACCTGGCATGAAGAAAGGATTTCCAGTGTTCAGTCAACCAACCTCTGCTTCCAGGCTCAGCTCAGACAGAAGTGAGTTAACTCTTCTTCACCAGCACTGTGTATGCTGCAGCAACCTGCTTCGCCTGCTCACCTCTCTGGGGAATCCTCAGAGTTCCCTCAGGTTCCCTTCACATGCTCCACCTCAGAACATCACACGTGTACCTGCAGCACTAGGAAGCACCTACTCTGTTTGCCCAATAACTGCGACAAAAGACAACACAGTTGGTAGCCCCCCGAGTTGAGGTCTTTGTAAGGTCTGTCTGTAATATCGAAAAGAATATCACAAGAGTATCAAGTTCCTTCCTTACATCCTTTTCAAGTGATAACTGTTAAACTTCTCTCTAAACTAACAGGGAAGAGCAGAGGTAGGAGGCATTTCAGCAACCACCTCTTTAACACAGTAAGTTTTAAGAAATGAGGGAATTCTCCAGGATATGTAGTCCCAAGGACAGACTTGTCCTTGATATAAAACCCTAAGCACAATTTTAAAAGACATTCTTGCCAGTCCTGATTACTACTTACTGCACCAGGATGCTGGAGGTCTCTGCACCACCTCTGTCTAGTAACCTATCTGGCTTCAGGATCTTACACCAGCCAAGGCAAACAAGGCCTCATCTGAGGAACTCTTGCAAGCACACTCTGCAGCCAAACTCACCCTTTCACAACACAGTACACCAAGCACATGCATCCTTCAACCTGCCAAGGAGCAAACGGGACCATAAAAGAGCAACAGTAGCAGGAGTTAACAAAACAGGACAAGAAAAATTCCCCCAAAGAGTCAACTTGTGTTTTCTCTGACCAGAATTTTAATGCCTACTTCTGTTTCAGAAAGCATGGCCCATCTTCCAGTCAGTTTTATTCATACTCTCCCTTTAAAAAAAAAAAAAAATCAAGCAAAACTCTCACAGGCTTGGCAGAGAGGCTAGATGTCTGGCTTGCTGGCAAAGATGACAAAAGCAGGGCTCCCCTCCTACAGCCCATATGTACAAGACACACCAGAATGGACAACAACTTTGTTGAAGCTAAACCACAGACCTGATGTCTTTTTGGCATTTATTTTGGACATCAAAGCCAAAAAATGCACAGGTTCATGCGCCGGGCTGGCGTGGGTTTAACAGAGAAACCAGCGAGGCAGTTTTGTTCCACTGGAGCTGGGGTTCACCAGCGTTACCGTGCTGGTCAGAGGGCAAGGGCTGGAGTGGCTGGGGCGCTGCCTCCTGCCCCACCCAACACGGGCTGGAGTGGCTGGGCAGCTGCCTCCTGCCACACACACCTCGTGGGCACTGGCAAAGCCACGCTGTGAGGCACTGCTGAGGCCGCTCCTGCCCTCTGAAGGAGCACCAACGGCAGGTCTGTGGGGCCTCCCTAGCTCATTTCTTTGCTCCCTGTGACTTCCTAGGTTGCATCTGAGAGCCCTTCCTCCTCCTAGACCTAGCCCCTGTGTGCTAGATCACTCCTGCCTTCTCCCTGCTATTACACCAAAGATGCTAAATGAAAGGAGACATCATTCAGAATAAAGCCTCAAGCAGACTTTTCTCTCCAGGAACAAAGGAGCTTATTTTAAAAACCCAAACCAGGTGTCCAATATATAAAGCATCTCTCACAGATCAGAGCTCAGGGCAGGTAGGCTCAGCCCAGTAGCACAGACATCCGTGAGCTCTGTTTGCAGCTATTAAACTCCTGAGAATACATGACAAACCCTTCGACAAGGAGGAACAAACAATAAAAAAACCTCTTTAATCAGACCAGCCTGTGACATATTCCTCAAAAACTCTGACAAGTTGTAACTGAGTTTTATAGCATAAACACACACATCGTGCCACAGAGCACCTCTCCAGTCACTTCCACAGCTTCCTCAGCACTGGGCCAGCTTGGGCACTTTACTCAGTCCTTTTGCAAGCTCTGTGTTTCTGTGTACATCTCCCACACATCTACTTCTTCTGTGGGACCCAGGCTGTAAATCTTGGTATTGCTACAGCAATTTCCCAGTCTAATCACATGCCTTGTTGCATTACCACAGCAGTGATAGCTGGTTGAACCACACACCACATCCTTGCAATTGTTCCTATTACTCACAATTGACTTATTTATTAAATTTCATCTTGCCAAGCCTTGCCAGAAGATGAGCAAGATCCCTGTCACCCTTCCTTGCTGTTGATCAGAGTGGCAGAGGGCAGGTGAGTAGGCTGCAAGTTTGGGCTGTGAAACAGCCCAACAATTTTGTAAGGACATGCCTTCCCCAGCAGCCAAGCTCCCTTGCATCTAAACACCAGGGCTCGAGTCCTGGGAAGTAAACTCTTGAATTGCAACAGAAATCAAAAGGGAAAGTAGATGCAAACAAAGCCTAAATTAATTCATGATTTTGGAGCAGACAAGTATTTCCACAGACTTGCTTGTAGCATGGCTCCAGCGGCAGTCCTCACATGTGGGTCTAGCTCTGCACCCACCCTCTCTTGCAGCTCTACCTAAGACTTCCCACAACAGCAAGCAGAGTGCCTCTAGATACAAATAACTCTGCTCGTGGGGGATTTCCTAAGCTTGGAACAAACAGCCTGATGGCTCCTGGCTGCTTCGGCAGCCCAACCCACCATCTTGTGCTTCACAAACACTCCTCTGACAAAAGACTGACTCCTTGCTTTCAAAGGGAAACAAAAAGAAGGCAAGTTCAGACAAGGCTCACAGCTGCTTGCCCAGTCAGGCCTCAGCTAGTCCTTCATAGTAAATATTTGTACTTAATTACAGTGCCGTTTGCCCCAGGAGCTTGCCGGCAATCTGTAGGAGGGAGGGGGATTATGTTGTTGATAGGTAAATAATAGCTCTTTCATCCAGAGAACCCAGTGCATTTTCCAAAGATGAAAGCCTCCTGAATACAGGTTAGGGTAAGGATTTAAAATCTTTGTTCCACTCAGGGGCATGCCAAAAACTCCTGCAGCAGGTTCAGAGAGAGGGAGGTTAGAGCTCCACTGCGACGGCTTCCCCTCCAGCCCGGCTGGAAGCTGGAGGCAAGTGGGGCAGACTGAGCACTAGCAACAGGCAAGCATGTGGCAGGCAGGGTCTGGTCTGGTCTGCCACCCTAACATGGAGCGAGCACAGAGGCTGTTGCTGGCATGTGGCGTCAGGCACATGCTGCTCTGCCATGCCTGGCCACCACACTGGGGCACTGAAGCCAGGTGGCCAACCTCAGATGGAGCAAGGAACAAACTCCATCCTTCCTAGTCACCAGGTCCTCCTTCTGCCCAGCAGCCAGCCATGCTCCTTCATGCCCAGCTCCTGTATGGAGAGCTCCCAGGGGATTCAAGCATCTTCTAGGGAAGGGCAAGGCACTGCCCAAACACAGCAGCCGTGTGAAGCAATCCCACAGACGACATGTGGGAAGTAGCCAGTTCTCACTCTCCCCAAAGGCTCACAAGCATGAGGTTTGATCCTCCTGCACTCAGCGTCCAAAACATCAAAGATACAAATATTTATCGTCAAGACTAAGAAATGTAATTTATCATCGAGACTAAGAAATGTAAGCAAGACTGTCAACCTCTGTTCTGTCTGAAGGAGGTGAGAAGCGACTTCCTCCCACCCACTAGGAGAAAACCCTCCTGCATGCTGGGGAGGTGCCAAAGGAATGGAAGCGTTTCCCTTCTCCACTGCCCACCTAGCTAATGTCAGTGCCATGGCAGCCGGTGGCTTCCAGGCCAAAGCCAAGCTAGCTCCAGCCCCAAACACATTACCCATTTCTTCAATGTAAAGAAGAAAACCAAACAAGAACAGCAACCAAAAAAAATCACCACAGGCAATCAAAACCAGTATCCACCTGTGCTAGAGCTCCTGTGTTCCTACTCTGTTCCCAGTTACCAAGCCCAGCACAGAGAGCAGACAACAAATGCCTGCAAACACCAGAAACGAGAGGAGGCTTTAAAGGGCAGGCCCTGAACTTTCAGGGGAGAGCCAGACACACAGAAGTCTGACACTATAATGTTTTAAAATCCAAGAGGAGTTGCACTCCTTTCCTCCTACATTCAGCCCATCACTCACAAGAGTTTTTTTTGCATGTCCCAGCAAGGCAGGAGCAGCCACAGAGATGATGGTATACTTTCAATGCCCAGGACAGCAACACAAACCTGCCAGCACCACTTCTGCTGCTCTCCCTTTCCTTGTCTTATCGTTTACAAGCAGATTTGCTGGGCTTGGTTTTCTTCCTCTTTCCAAATATCAGCCAGGCCTTTTATTTTTTTCCCCTCTAAACTCTAATAATTATTACTTTTTTTTTTTTTTAAATAGTGCCATTCCCTCCTTCTAGCTGTAATGGACTGACCTGAAATCTGTTGCCAGCATGCAATACCTATTTGTATAGTTCCGTTATAACTTCATTCATCTCTCTACGGCAACACTTGAATCACTTAGCATTTTTCCCCTCTTACCATGTCTTCAAGTTCCTAGACAGATTTAATGAAGCCTCTGAAAACCCCCAGTCCAATGTCGTCTACTAACACCCCTACTGTGAGCTGGAGCTTTTCAGTTTGACCCATATATGAAATTGGCTGCGGTGTGAGCAGTTGGAAAGAGAAAGATTTGCTCCATGCATCCCCCCTCTACAGGAATACCCCAATAGCTGGGGGACAGCCAGGTCCAGGCCTCACATCTGCGCTATCAAGCCCCAACTCCATGAGCAGCTAAGACGAACGGTTTGTTGCATTATGCCAGGTAAGGGACACCACTGGAGCTCCTGGACCAGAAATGTAGCCGCTGTCATAGCAACATACCAGAGGAAAGACATGTCCTACCCACCTGAATCTCTTTATTACATCCTTTAGATGTTTACTTTGCTTCCCGCCACTAAATTCGTCAGACAAGCTTCCTTGCTATTATGGTAGTTACAAGGTAAAGGTAAAGGGTTAGAGGCACATTTTATAGTGTGCCTAAACAAGGAGGCAATCTTATAAATCTATGCAAGAAACACGGTACATTTAGAACAACAAGTCAACAAGGAGGGAAGTTTTGAAAGACTGCTTGCAAAGAATCTTTGTTTAACCCTGACTGAGGCTGAACCTTTAGTATAACACGCTGCCAACAAGCCCCAAGCTATCTAGACCCTCCACCTGTAAAAGAAAAAGGTACCTTAAAACTAAATGCATCATTAGGCCCCTGTTTCTTGCCTACATTCACACTCCTGAGCCTTCCAAAGCCAGATCACCAGTTCACAACCTTGTAAAAGATGGAAAAAATTTGTATTTGGGGTTAATACACCTTCTTCCTTCTGAAGGGGGAGCAGACAAGGGAGGGGGGGGGAGGGGCAGCCAAGGAGCATAAGCAATTTTACATACAAAGGGTTGAAATGGAAAGAAAAAGTTTTCCATAAAACAAATTACTTTCAGATTAATTTTTTTTTTCTCCTTTCCTGATGCAGAACCAACACCCTTAAAATGCTAGCAAGGAGGAAGTGTGTTTCTCCTAACTCTGTTCTCTAACATAGATGCAGACTGCTATCAGGGAAGCGGAGAACAGGGTTGAACAGATTTCTCAACAAACCTGTAAGCCTAAAAAGAGCTATCAGGCAACTGCAGCTACCAGTGACTTCTTGAATGAACTCATCTTGAGGCCAAAGCAAAACACCCAGGCTCTTGATCCTTACAAGACCCTTGAAATAATGAGAGGAAGGATACATATATATTTAAGTTAATTCATTCAAAGCTCAGGCACACACCCCCTTACCTTTGGCAACATAGAGCTTAAATATTCATCAGGGAATGGAGCAGGGCAGGGGAGACCTGAAGAAACACTACAGATGTTGTGAGTCACAGCAAACCATAACAGAGGATTCATTAACTGGATTCAGGTGATCCTATTAGCTTTCCAATTGCTGCACATCAGGCTGCAGAGTAATTAGGGCTGCAATTCAGAAGGATTTACAAGAACTTTTTTTATTAAAACACAGTTGTTGTTAATCAGCCTGACTAAAGTCTTCAGAGCTATTAGCCTGCTGCACAGAAGTCATAATTACTTCATCCACTGGGCAAAAAGGCATCAAAGGAACTGTCTGGGATCATCTGCAGGTTTAGAGGACTAAAGGAAAGCTAGGGAATTCAATGGGACATCTCCCTTTGACGTCACCACAGGCTTTTGATCAGGTTTCCAAGCTGAGAACTTGGGAGGGCGGCAGAGAATGTAAGAACATCAAGTCTACACAGGAAGGATTTGCCATCGGAAGTATGCCAAGGCAACACCCAGGTGTATTAGTTGACTCAGAGTTACTGCATAAGTCCTAATTGCTGCCTAAAAGTTTAGTGGTCCATTTGAATTACATGATCTCTATCTGCTAAGGATGTTTGGCCACCCTGCAGCATCTCACAGAAGCAGGGCCCATATTCCTCTTCCGGAGACAGAACATTTTCCAGTGCAGACAGACTCAGTGACTCTAAAGAGGAGTAAAGGGCCAGCATCTCCTACCAGAGCAGCAGACTGTAACTGTCTCTCAAATTGCTTAGTGTGTGACTCGCTGTGGGAACAAAAGGACACATCCCAGTTCCAGTCCCTCACCTCATTTCCACCAGGTTAAAGCAGGCTTGATTCAGGTGAGGGAGAAGTAGGCTCAACAAGTCTGGCCACAGGATTGAGAAAGAGGGTGGCATCTGGGCACCTGCTGCCCTGCTCTGCTTCTCTGGAGGCTACACAGACAGTGCTGTATGAGAGCAGGAAAGCAGAGACATCAACAGAGTAAGAAATTATTTCCCTCTCCACCCTCTCAAACCAGACTTGCTGAGTGTACGACAGGGGCACTGTGAGTCAAAGTATCCCTCCTCTGCCACCAGCACTGCCCAATGAACATCTTAAATATCTTACTGCTCCAAGGGGAGGAGACAGGAGATTGTTCTGGCTTCCCCTCCTTGAGCTTCAAACACTTTAGCACATATGCCCTACAGGGAAGGTTGTACAGTGTCTAAACCTAGTGTAGGTTTTACATCAGTGGCCTCATACAACACCTAGCACAGGACCAATGATGTAATGCAAATAATTAAACATAAAACCAGGGTTGGCAGTTGACAGAAGAAGGGAGTTGGCTGGAACAGCTCACAGTGCCAGTTCGTGCTTCCTTTGCTCTAATTCCAGCTGCAGAGGCAAAAAGTGCTGTTCCGCCCGGCAGGAGCACAGTGCAGCAGAGACGGGACCCCTCCAAATTCCTAAACCAAACAACTGCTTGTTAACTGTCTGACCAGCTGTAGAAGGGAGAACTGTCAGGCTCTGACCTGCTGGCAGCCTGCCAAGAGGGGTTAATCAAAAAAGATAAAGCAATAATAATAAAAACAGATCTGATCTACATAAACCATCAATACTGTGCTTAACTGAACATTTTACTCTTTGGAGCTGGACACTAGAGTTAGATGTACAGCTTAGAATGAATACTTATCAAACAATTTAGCTCCTTTGTCAGTTCACAACTTAGCACACACTTCAGTTTTGATGACTTTACTCATTATGTTCAAAAACTTAGTGTATGACTTATGTGAATATATATCAGCTAATAGATTATTCACAAACTATTCCTTTGGTTGCCCAAATCACATGGTGACTTTCAAACACAGGATCTCCTAAATCACTTATTAAATTCAGATCCCAAGTGGAGACAGCCTTAAGGGACCTGGTTTTTTAGACACTGTTTATAGGGCTATCTCACTACTAGTTGGAGGAGGAACTTCCATAGTCACTTTTAAAATCTAGGCCAGATTGCTCTTTTATTTTGCATTTCAAAGTCGTGCAAAAAGTTTTCAAACTACAAACTTGCATTCTGTGGACACTGCTGAGGAGAAACTATTAACATTTCCATGAAACTCTTAAAAAGTGCTGCATACATGGCCAGAAGCCCCATATGCTGTTTCCTTCTGAATCCTTCTCAGTTGTTTTTTCCCCCTGAAGATTTCATTGAGCTCTACTGGAAAGAAATTTAAAAATTAAACATTTCCTTTTCTTGTACATCACACGAATTGATTCTGGACTCACAGACCTTCCAGGCCCAGAAGGTTTTGTGGTCTTACGGGAATATGTCTCCAAAATGAAACATTTTTTGTACGTTTTCCTGTTTACACTTCCATTGTGTTTCAGTCGTAGTTTGCCTTTTTTTTTTTTTTCTTTCTCCATGCAAAGCAAGAAGCAATATCTATTAACAAATTACAGATTCCTGTAAATATTCTTTACCTGGGAGGGTAAAGGAGAGTTTTCTGGAGCAGAGGAAGAATAAAACAGAGTAAAGGCTATAAAACTGAAAAGTAAACGGTCTAAGCAACTTCCTAAAAATCCCTTGCACAGGAGACACCTGTCTTTCACTAGGCACAGCAGCAGACGTCATGTGAAGCAGCAAAAGGGACATGCAGAGACCCATCAGCAGCTCAAGTACCGTGAGGCTTGCTAAAAGCCACTGGCCTTTATCTGAAAGGCATACCAACAGCAGAACCACCCGTTCCTCTCAGTCTGCATCTGCAGGAAACACGATAAAAACCTTCACCAAAATACAAATAAGGAGTCAGGACTTGCCAGCTTGTTATTTTGCACGACAGCCATGCTATGGGGTTGCTGCCTGGGATCTCCTCCCTGCTGACTGGGCTACTTGAAGAAAGTGGCAGACAAAAGATAGCACCCACCCTAAACTGGCTCTCACTGCTTATTTTGGAGCCACGCACCTGATGTCGTGTTTCAAGCCAGGAAGGAGGAAGATGTACAGACTAGAGGCAGCTTGTGCTCTCCATTCTGAGCTTTGTTCTGCTGACCAGGAGTTTCTGACTGCAGGCAATTAAAACTGGCTCTCTGCTGTTTGGTGGCACCTGTTGCTTCATATTTTTGCCTACGGTCACTGGTGATGGAGCACACAACAAATCTCCCCATTTTCCCCACCCTGCTCTTCCAAACATGGCAGCTCACCCAAACCCCAAGACTGGATGCTCACTCAGGAAAGGCCTCCACTTTCAAGAAAGTGGCTATTTCCACCAAAGCTGCCTTGGTAGCAAGTTTAAGGAATGGAGAATGCCCTGAGGAGAAAAGAGACAAGTGAGAGTTTGGCAGAGAGCATCCACCCCGCCCTGCTCACAGAACACCAGTCCCTCCCAGTGCTGTGAAGATCCTTTACCAGGGCTGCCCCAGAGGTGGACCTGGAAGACCTGAAACCGCACCCCAACATCCTCCTGTGTGCTCTGCACCTCCTGGCCAAGGCTTCTCTTCCTGAGGGCTTCCCACATGGCAGGATGCTGCTGCCTGCATTTCTCCAGGGTAGAGCTTCCCAGGCAGGGATGGCTACAGATCAGAATTCCAGCAACTGGGTACACTGGCATGACACTTTACGCCTGTGCTTAGAGCAACCCCTGGGAGAAGAATCTGAGGCCATACTCTGGTGTTCATGCTCCAAGGTTCTGGTGAAAGATGGTTTGTTCAAAGCTTAGGGCTCAACTTCTGCTCTGTCACCACCTTTCTGTTGGTGGTTAAATCCATGGTCTGCTCGCTGCCTGACAGGCCACCCCTTTCCCATCCAAATCCTGCCTGGTTGAGCAACCTGTGGCTGGTAAGTGCCTTCCACAGCCTGCAGCACAGGGACTCCCCTTCCTGCAGTAGGCCAGATTCCAACTGTACACACAAGAGTTCTTGAAGCTGTCTTCTTTCTGCAGCAAGCCTAAATTCTCACTCCAGTCCTTCCACCTTCCCAAACTCCAGTGCCTCACCAAGGCACTCAGGGCTTTACAGGAATGCTGATCCTCTCAGCCTCACAGTTATTCACTGAATCTGTAAAAGGGGGAAACAGGACACAGCAGCACCCGGCTGGCAAAGGTCAACATTCAACCATCCAAACTATGGAAGGACTCAGGTAGAAAATTAATAGGCACAGATGGGCTTTCACCTGTGTGAAGGTGTGGAGCATCTGGCAAGTAGGAGAAGGCAGCAAAGTTCAGTGAGCTCAGTGACTAGGCACCAAACTTCAGCAGTGACCACAGTGGATGTTTCCAGACCTGACTGGCAACCAGGAAGGATTAAGGCTCCACTTACAAAATTACAAGGTTAATAGATGTTACCAGGTGTCGTGACTTGCTGGAAGCACATCCCTGAAGACAGCAGAAGCAATTACAAGCTCTCTGTTCACTATCCATCTGCATCAACCACCCGTAGGCACTACTTAGCAACCCTTTATCAAAGTAAAGTTAGCACAAAGGAGGATCTGGTGTGCCCACACCACTGTGTATGTCCTCTGAGCCAGCTCTGCTCCCTGAGTTCATCTTGAACAGAACCCAAATGCATCAGACATTTAAAAAATCTTTTAAAAACCAAAACAAACAAAACACCAACCAAAAAACCCAAAGCAGCCATCAGAGCCAAACTGTGCATAGTTTATAATAAAGTAGAAATCTTAGATCACATAACCTGCTACAGTGAAGAGAAAACAACAAAGAAAACCACCTGGGGAAGAAATAGAAGACCACATGGCATGACTCTTCCGCTGACTTTCAGGCAAAGATCGACTATCATGGGAGGACCAGAAACAAAAGGAAGCGAAACACTGAGATACAGATAGCCTATGGATGGCTGAAAGTCCTTGTCCTAACTCCTACAGAAAGCCTGGGACAGGGAACTACAGTATCACTTGTCTTGGGCCGAGCCTGTTGAGATCTCCTGTCCAAGCTCCAAGATCGAAGAGGGACAAAGAGTTTCTAGGAAGCAGCAGGGGTTTTGTACATGACCGTAGTTTCACAGACTTGGTCCAAGACGAGGCCTACAAAACCTCTAAAGGAAGAAGCAGTGATTAGCCCAGAGCTGGGCAATAAATGAGACACCAACACCATCAAGCACCCATGAGCCGGCTGGATAGTAAAAAGCTAAACAAGTCCAAACCCGCAAGGACATGATGGCATTTTCCAGGAACTTGCAACACCACCTTCAGGGTGGGGATGAGCAACCAGTGTCCATACCTTGTCACACAGTAGTCATTCCTATGGTTATGGGCTCATACTTGGAATAGCAGCTGCACATGGACAAGAAGGGTTAAGGACACACACACCAATAAAGGCAATTTGTTTCTCAGAAACATGCACATGTGCTCACCCTGTTTGGAAATGAAACGCAGAGAAGCATCACAGGCTCTGTGCACGGTGCTGTGATGTAGACAGCACAGGTAGGAGGCAACACTTCACTCTAACAGGTTGTCTAAAAAGGTTCACAAAAGCAACCATCTGTAGAGAACTCCCCACCACAAACAGCTTCAGCACACTCCACCCAGCCCACATGAAAGGTGAGCATGAGGGACAGGCCAAGTCTCCGACGGGTACAGGCTCCAACTATGGGTCTAAGCAGGGGCAAGAAACACCCCACCCAGCAACCCACTTATGCTAGAAGAAAAGATTTGTGGTTTTCTGCATTTTCAGAAATGCCGTGCAACGTTAAATACCCAATGGGGATATTAGCACATCTGCTTCAGGAGAAATCACACAGTCCTTTTCTCCTCCTTATTCAATGTTTTATCCAAACCAAAACTGAGAAATAAAGCACTCCATCCATGCACTGCAGCTTGAATCAGCACACAAGTGACAAAAAATTGCTTTTAAAAACATTTTTCCCTGCTCTTTTCTCAGGCTACTCCTCCTCTGGTGACACAGAATGCCTCTTCCCCTCTGCTGAAGCTGAGATCAAACAGCAACTTTACCACATCATAAGTTACAATTAAGGCTACTCCTGGCAAAAGATGATCCTTCCCCAACCAAATCCTAAAGCTCTCCTGGCATTTCTCTTCCTATTGTCTGTATCCAGCCCTGTATTTATAAGATTAGCCTCAAATTAGGACAGTTTCCTCATTCTTCCTTCACTCTTACTACAGCCTGGTTCCTGGGAATCTGATCCTATCTTCCACAGAGGTTACTCCCTGTTGATAGGAAATATCTAGTGTATGTGGGCAGGAAGCGCCAACAGAGGATAATGAGGATTAAGAGAGAGTCCTTGTTATGACTTATCACCACAGCAGGTCAGAAGACTCAGTGTGCCATTTGATCAACAGGAACATTAGGAACTTGTCTCACACTCCCACACAGTGTCTCACCCTACTGTGGTGTGGGCTAACATAGCACACGGGGGCTTTGAGGGCAGGATGAGTTGCTCTGGCTCATCCAGCTACTTCCACATCATCCAGGTCTTCCTAACCAGAAACATGGTACTTAAGAAGTGACGAGAGAGGACAGGTCGAAGAAAATGAATCCTTTTGTAGCTGCTTTCTTGTCCAAATGTTCCTCAGGAAAGACAAGAGATAAGTTTGCTGACCCAGTCAATGGCTTTCCATCACCTAAGGAAACTGTCCATTTCAGAATGAGTGGTGCTGGTGAAAAATAAGAAGTTTCTGTTGGTACAAAGCCCCTCTCCCTGCTTTGGCTGTCCTACGCTACATTGCAATGTCCTTTTGATAACAAATGTACAGGAATCTCAGGAGTCTTCTCCTCCAGCCACACACTTTGACAGCTCTCCTCACTGAACAGAAAAAGAGAACAGAACATCCCAAACCTCCATGAAAGCTCCTCACACTCACACGTAATCACAGTGGGCCACACACACCTTACTCCAAGACTGCATCTCGGAAAAGGAGAGGAGTTGGAGCTACTGACTGTGGTTAGATCAAGCTTCATCCTGCCCTGGGTCTTCTCTTCAATAGTTCTTCACGGCAACACTTAGGGAAGAGTATAAGGACAGGCCAGACATGTAGCTATGCTTCATTACAATGCTTTCCCAGGCTCCAGCTATTTGCAGCTGTGAGACTTTCTCAAGAAGAGTCTGTGTATTGGTATTTAAAAGCACTCGGTGGATTTTCCTTGCCTTAGTTACTCCACTCTCCCCCAAACCTACATAAACACTTTTGTTCACCGCAGATTCGTACAGTGCATTTATACAGTTTGTTCTCAGCTCTTTTCAGTTGGGCTTGGGGTTTTTTTGCCCAAACTCACAGTCAAGCCTTGCTCCTACAGCCCAATTAATAGCACTTCAGAGATCTCTCTCCCAAGTGGCATTATCCCATTTTGAGCCCACTGCACTGCAGTTTATATTAAGATGACTCCCTCTTCCCCCTGGATTGCTTTGCTTTTCTCAGCATTGTATGCTGCAACCCCACCACCCCACATTGCAAGGACTTCCTACAGCTATTCAGTGCAGCTTTTGGGTTTTGCTACTCTGAACAGTCAGCAGAAAACTCCATCATCTGCCACTTGCTCCTCTTTATCATTAGCAAACACATTCAACAGCTCTGGCCTTTGGCAGTCCCTTGTCACATTTGACTTATGTCAGTCCTCTACTGGAAAAACTGGATCCTCACCTCTCAGTTTTCATTTCCCATCTTTCACCTTATTACTTATCCATTGGAGACCCCCATGAGATATCCTGAAACCCAGGAAGCACAACAGGACCTCTGGCTGGCCAGGGTCCAGCCACCCATGGAGTATCTTGAAAAAGAGCTATTTTGCCATCTGTTTTCTCGTCCCAGCTCCTCAGTAACTTCCTGCAGAAAGGTCCCAGTTGTGTCAGAGGGAAGGAGAACAGCTGCAGGCCAGGCACAGTGCAGCCCCCACCAATCAGTACAGACTGGCACAGTGTCATGGCAGCAGCCAGGCACCAGCAGGCTCAGTATCCTTGACTCCACTCAACTGAAGCTATGCCAGGTCACTGTAGGAAATTCCTGGAGCTCAATGTCTTTTTCCTGGGGGGAAGCTTGAACAGATCCCCACAGAAACACTATTGGGACTTCCTCCTACAAAGCCCTGGGCTTGGAGCAGCCACAAAAAGAACTGTCATTATTCAGCAGCCCAGCTTGCTCCCAAGCCCTGGAAACATTCAGAGAGAGGGAAAAAAAAACAAAAAACCCAAACAAAAGTGGCTCTTCCTAACATCCCTTTGACAAATGCTATTCCTCAGTCCTAGGAAGATGACCAGAACACAGCCTTTTCCCCCAGTGACAATCTTCCATTCTCAGCCCCCCACTCAAATCGTCTCTGCAGATTCCAGTTTTCACCTCCCAACCACACCATGTTTTTGCAAAAGTACTCCTTCAGACTCCTCCACCCTAGAGCTACCTGAATTTCAGCACCCAGAGAAAATTTCAGCATCTGAAAAAGCACCTTCCTCTTCTTTCACAAGGAGCAGCAGATTGCTTCAGATAATGGTATTAAGTGAACAAGCTGGACACTGAACAGCAAGATTAGTTCCCACAAAGACTGGGTAGTAATGAGAGTGGTTAAAGACAGGTAATGAGTGGGTGGCATTTGTCAGCTTCATAATGTAGATTATAATTTGTTTATTACTCTTGCTACTGCTTTCACTGCTGTTGGAATGCAATTAAGTAACAGCACCTCTGAGTCCTGCCGAGTATCTGTCATCGCTGACCTACAAACATCCCCAGGCCTCCACTGCACATCCAGTACCCCTGGACACGCGGTGGCATCGTATGGCCAGCAGGAGCAAAACGGAAGAACCCCAGAGATAAAATCAAATGTATCTCCACAGTGACCAGGCTCACAGAAGTTTTGGAGATTCAAGGAAACTAACCATCACACAGAGAGTTTCATTCGTAGTTATTTCAGGACAGGGACATCCAGGAGTCATTCTGCCCTGCCAGAGATGAGAGCTTGATTTTAACACTGAGGCAGGGAAAGTGTTCTTGCATGCAACTCACCGCTAGTGTCATGTCAGAGGTCAAGTACTTCATCTCTTGGTGGCCAACCAACACTAGCTGCAAGCTCCCATCATTTTCCAGGGAAGCCAGCACCTATGATCCAGGACTGCTTTCCACAAAGACAGATGTGCCTCTTTTCAGAGGATTTGTCCTCTCCCTAACCATCTGAGAGGGGCCTGGGTAGCCCAGTTTGGGGGATGAGGCTGCAGGCACCAGACCAGTACAGACACTCCCAAGAAGAACATGGACAGGAGACAAGATGGAGCTTCCCTGGCTACTGTTGGTTCAAGCCACAGAAAGGAAGGGTCAGGCCCATTATATTGAGTGGAAACTGCTCTGTGTTAGGAATGAACACTGGCAGACTGTACCTTCAAACACAACTGGATTGGGTTTTACCAGATTTAAAACTAGACTGGAAATTTCTCTAAAACTGCCTAAGCAGCTGGCAACCGAGTTAAGTAACAAGCTGGTTGCCCTGGACTTTTTCAGACACAGTTTTTGTGAACTTCAGCCCCTCATCTGGACCCCCATCAGCATGGAACCTCTCAACACTAGTGCCCTCACCTCATTCTGCTGCAGGACTTGTTGGACAGAGGCAGACAGGGTCAGCGGAGAACCTCTGCTTCACTAACTTTCAATAACAACCCTCCTGCCTCCCCCCAAACCTCTCAGATCCTTTTCTTTGCAAAGAAAAACATTCTGGAGGGGCATAAATAAAATCAGTGGGGAGCTGCAGCACTGAACTGCACTATCAGTGCATGTTTGGGCACAAGCTAGTACCCACTGAAGTCAGCAGAAGTTTGGAAAGACAAAACACCTCCCACACAAAGGGGAGACAGAGGAAGCAGTCAGAGCTTCGAGGCAGATAAGCCGCCTGTCAGAACAGGCTTGGACTGTCCTAGCAGGAGGATGTTGTCCAATGAGAGGCAAAGCTATTTGGGGAATGAATGAATAGTGAAGCTTCTTGTTTAAAAAAAAAAAAAAAAAAAAAAAAAAAAAAAAAAAAAAAAGGCAACCAAAAAGAAAACCACAAGGCTTTCCCAAACATATCTCTCAGCTTTCTGCCAGCTGGATGCAAGGCCAAGACATGCAGGAGCCTGCTTGAACCTCTAGCACAGGATCATTCAAAGGCAACAGCCTCAACAGGGGCAGAGGGAAGGCAATGAAGGGCAGCAAGGACACTGACAGCAGAGCTGTCCAAGGAGAGAACAGCTTTTTGCAGGCTCAGCATTCTGAATCCCCTCAAACTCACATCCAGCAGCTTGCTTTCCACAGCTTCAAGAGAATCCTTCTTGGCTCTTCGGGGTGTGATCCCACCTGGGTCACTGCCTGCTCCAAGCAGCAAGGAATCGGCCATCCAGGGCAAGGAAGTGGCACATTTAGAATTGAGAACCAAACTGCATCACTGGAGCAGAGCTGTAAATCTTCCACCTGGTACTGAGCACTTCACTGCCAAGACTGCACAGTAAAATGATGAGTCCAATTCAGAGCCACACTGGCAAAAAGAAGGAAAGTGCTTACCCCAAACTCAAAGTCACAACCTCTAACTGCACCCCACACACATATTTCAATTCAAAATCGCTCATACAAAAAAAAAAAAAAAAAAGCTGTGCTTCCAGGATGTTGCATCTGCAATCAAAGCGCAGCTTCTTGCTGGCACAGGACTTTCACTAACACCATATCAGTGACCAGGGTCTCACCAACGCACCAGGCTGCTCCTTCCCACTTTTTGCAGGGTTTATCACATCAATTCACCTCTCAGAAGAAAACAAGGCAAAACCACAAGGCAAACTAGAGCTGTCCTTACAAGAAAAGGAAAGAAAAGAAAAAGACAACAGACCAGAAACAAAAAGTAGACTTCATAAAAGCAAAACGCCAAATCATGAAGAAATCACCCTTAAGGCAGTGATGGGAGATGAGAAGAACAGGGAGATGAGAAGAGCAGAGCGCTTGAATGCCTGACTTTCAAAATAAAGCAGCGAGAAACCCAGCAAATGGCTTTACATAAGCCAGATGTTTCTCCAGGGAAAGAAAGCAGGAAAATAAATATATCTGTCTGGATTCCCCTTCCTCCCCTCATACTTGGTTCCCTCACTTCATACTTAAAGGCCCTATGTGGTCTTGAATCACTTGCACCACTGAGCAGCACAGAAGTAACATATCCCACCCAAATCTCCCCACAGCACAGCCAGTCTCCATTTCCAACATGCCTAAATATCTCTGAGAGAAAATCAGGGCTTCGTTCTCCTACAGAAGGACCACAGCTTCACAGAAGCAGCTGCTAGGTGAATGCACCCCAAATTCCAATGAATTTGGGAAGGGAGAAGGAAAGGCCAGAGAGAGACAGTGGTCTTGCCTTGCACCAGTCAGCAGATAGGAGTCCACATTGCTCCAGTACTGAGGGGTCTGCACAGCCAACAGAGGCTGGGCACCAGCAGTCTGGGGCTGTACAGCCACCGGATTCATTCCCAACCCATAACTAGTCCCCAGCCTTTGACTTAGCCATCAAAGCAGAACCACAGCTTCCACCCTGACCCAGCTCCCAAGCTAAAAAATAGGATCACGCCAGTGCTGAGCAGGGCAACATGGAGGAGTCGGGGAGGAGCTGGGAAACAACAGAAACTTACAATTCCCTTGCAAGCACCTCATCTTCTCTGAGGACTGGTACCAGCGCCATCACAGCTGTCGAGGACTGAGGAGCTCAGCCACACAGAGTCTTCTTCCCCCAGCTGCTCATCCTCCTCCACGACTCCTTCTGCAGGACCCAGCTGCACCTCTGTGCTGCCACGATGGCCACGGGTCTTTCATGCCTTCCCAGGCCCCCAGATGGGATCCCCTCAGATGCCACCGAAGTGTCACAACAGTCTCAGCTCTTCAGGTGTTCTGGAGAGGAATAAAGCCGAGAGCCAAGACAAAGGCGGGCCCCGAGGCGC
>NW_008589870.1:0-399 GCF_000691845.1 Merops nubicus
CACAAGTGTGCAAGGATCCACGTGTCAAGAGCAGACGTGT
This sequence comes from Merops nubicus, assembly GCF_000691845.1. Lineage (NCBI taxonomy): Eukaryota > Metazoa > Chordata > Aves > Coraciiformes > Meropidae > Merops > Merops nubicus. The sequence continues at coordinate 41 of NW_008589870.1, forward strand.
GTGTCAGGATCTATGTGTCGGGGGCACATGTGTGTGCAAAGATCCAGGCATCAGAAGCACATGAGTGTCAGGATCCACGTGTCAGGAGCACACCCGTGTGTCAGGATCCATGTATCAGGGGGCACACGAGCGTCAGGAGCACACGTGTGTGTCAGGATCCACGTGTTGGGGGCACACGCATGTGTGAGGACCCATGTGCCGGGGGCACACGTGTGTGTCAGGACCCACGTGTCAGGGGGCACACACATTTGTCAGGATCCACGTGTCAGGAGCCCATGCGTGTCAGGACCCACATGTCAGGGGCACACACGTGTGTCAGGACCCACCTTGTCAGGAGCCCACGTGTGTCCGGGCCCCCA
>NW_008589870.1:586-847 GCF_000691845.1 Merops nubicus
CCCACGTGTCAGGGGCCCACGTGTGTGAGGACCCATGTGTCAGGGGGCACACGTGTGTGTCAGGATCCATATGACAGTGGGAACACGCGTGTGTCAGGATCCATGTGTCAGGAGCCCACGTGTGTGAGGATCCACGTGTCGGGGGCACACGTGTGTGTCAGGACCCACGGGGTCGGGAGCCCGCGTGTGTGAGGACCCATGTGTCAGGGGGCACACGTGTGTGTCAGGATCCATATGACAGTGGGAACACGCGTGTGTCAG
>NW_008589871.1:0-236 GCF_000691845.1 Merops nubicus
TCGACCCCAGCCCCCGCAGCTCACCACGCCATCCCGGAGCAGAGCAGTTCAAGGCAACCCCGGGAGCAGCCCCGCTACACAGCTCCTTCTCCCTGCTCCCTTCTCCCTCCATCTCCCCTTCCTCTGCACCACCTACCGGAGCCCCGCTCTGAAATGACATCCCTTCCACAGCCCCATCCCAGCTCTCCCGCCAGCCTTAACCCTCTCCTTGCCACTCTGCCCCTTGCAGCAGCCCT
>NW_008589871.1:292-895 GCF_000691845.1 Merops nubicus
CCAGCATGGGGGCTGCGTGGACCTGACCGGGGCTCCCTGCACCCCCCTACCCCACGGATGGGCGCCTATCCCAGCCCCACGGTGGCACCACGGCCCAAAACGGTGTTCAACCCCATGCTTCTGCGTCTGTTCTCCCGGTTTCAAGCACATCCTTGTGCCTCTCCTGGACCTCCTGCAAACGCCGGTGGCCAGTAGTACCCCGTGCCTGTGCCCCGGAGCCGAGGGGCTGCCTCGCTCTCCGAGTGCACGAAGCCCCCGCTCAGCCCCTCGCCCACCCCAGCAGCATGGGCTGGGCAAGGAGATGTCTGGGCTGGCCATGCCTGCTCCTCCTGGCTCCTTCCTGGAGCGCATTGGCTTGGTAGCTTAATTCCATGGAGAAAAGGTGGTGTCTGAAGCTCTTAGCCTGGTGATACGAGGCCAGATTTCTTTGTTTCACTGGCAAGGCTGGGGAGCAAGGCTGAAAGAGAAATGCAGCCTGTGTTACTGGGCAAAAGCCTCCACGTCTTCCTACAGACATGCTGGGGCAGTTTTGTCCACAGAAAGACCCTTCGGCTCCCTCCCCAGTGCCTGCGGCTGGCGGGGCGGGGAAGCCGGCCCCCCGAG
>NW_008589871.1:926-2522 GCF_000691845.1 Merops nubicus
CCTGGAGGCAGCAGTGTCCCCGGTGGGGACTTTGCCTGCAAGCTTTACCAGGCAGCAGGAGGGGGCTTCTCCTCCTCTCTGGGCTGTAAGCCCCTGGCCAGCAGCTCGGAGTGGCCTGCACCAGGTGCTGGAGCAGCCCCAGCTTTCATGGAGGCTCTCACGGGATGGGTGGGAAGCGGCTGGAGGAGATAGTGGAGATGAGTTTACAGCACCTGCGGAGAAGTCAGGTTTTCCAAGCTTCTTTTTGTGGAAGGATTAGTTACAAAACAAATGGTTATACCTCTCTCATACCATACTGTGCTGCAGTTGCTCTACACCTATAACATAATTATTCTGTGATGCCTCTAATTATCACTGTCTCATATCACTGGAAAGTTAACAGCGTGACCAAAAGACTTGCTATTCCTTTAGTTTCCTGCTTAATACAATCCCTGTAATGATGCTGAATTTTGTCCTGCTTGATGTATGTAACAAGTACAAAATTCTGCAACTTGAGGTTTTATTTCAGGAACCGATAAATCACTTTATAATAACTCCACAATTATAGTGTAAGAACGGTTGCTGAATTATGACGCACAACTGAAACTCTTGTGGTTTGATGAGGATTCATGCGCCCTGTCAGGTGTTGCTTCGTGCCTGTGGTTGTCACTGGGCAGTGACAGATCAGGGTGTGTTGGACGGCTGCTGGGTGCGGGCTGCTGTGACAGCTCTGGGGTGACACCTGCGTGGGGGCTGGAGGATGGACTCCATCCCTTTGAGGCAGGGGAGGATGGGCAATGGGCACATCTCTGGTGGAAAATGGGACTCCACCAAACTCTTTTGTGAAACTTCGGCTGTGGAAACCTCTGGAGAGACACTTTTCCGTGTCACCACAGCAGAGTGCTGCCAGCCCTTGGGCCTCACTTGGCTTGAGGCTCCTCAGGCAGTCTGCTTGGGCAGTGGGTGGATGTTAGAGGCACCGCTGGCTCCTGTTGACTCTCCTTCCATGGTTTGGGCTGAGGTGAGCTCGGTGTGCCCATACGGGCCCTTCGTGCTTGGCACCAGCCTCCGTGGCAGTGGTTTGGTGCACAGGTGCAGCCGGTGGTGTGAGTTGCGGCACAGCTTGGCAGGGAGGGTGTTTGCCCAGCTCTCAGACACATCCAGTTCACTGAGTCAGCAGCTCTCCTCTGTTCTCTGCTAAACCCTGAGAAGGGAAGGGAGCAGGGTTTGTCCTAGCGTGAGCAGAAATGGCTTTTGGTGGGAAAAGAGCCAGAAGAGCTTGTCAGGTAGCAGGGAAGGCTGGGATGAGAGAGAAGAGGGCTACAAATGCTTAACTCACATCACACAACCCAAGAAAAATAGAAGGAGAAAGCAACCAAAGGCCATGGCCTCAATTTTCTTCCAAGTCAGTTCCCTCCCTCCCGCCCTCTCCATCCGGGGGAGTAAATTTGGATCTTGTGGAGGGAAACGGCTGGACGGAGAGAGATCTCCCTGCCTTCACCACGTGCCTCAGCTCCCTGTGACCCTGGCTGGGGACATGTCTCAGTCAGAGCCAGTTCTGGTGGCTGCTTGCAGCCTTTGGGGCAGTGTCAGGGCCTATGCAGCACAGAGAGGCAG
>NW_008589871.1:2646-5973 GCF_000691845.1 Merops nubicus
GACCCGGAAGAAAGCCGCGTCTGAGCGGACACCGCTAATTGTCCGCTTGACCCCAGCAATTGGATAAATGCTGATAAATGCCACGGGGAGCCTTGTCTCCTCTTCAGCCCGGGCAGTGAGCGAGAAGCTCCCTCCAGCCCCGTGACCAGCACGTCACACCGGCTGGCTCGGGAAGGGGGGGCAGAGGGGGGAGCACCCGGCGTGTGCAGGAAAGCCGCGTCTGAGCGGACACCGCTAATTGTCCGCTTGACCCCAGCAATTGGATAAATGCTGATAAATGCCACGGGGAGCCTTGTCTCCTCTTCAGCCCGGGCAGTGAGCGAGAAGCTCCCTCCAGCCCCGTGACCAGCACGTCACACCGGCTGGCTCGGGAAGGGGGGGCAGAGGGGGGAGCACCCGGCGTGTGCAGGGATCCCATGATGCTGGAGTTAACGGCTGTGCTGGGGCCAGCCCTGGGTGATCCCCACCTTGCAGGGGCAGCAACTGGGAGTGACCAAGAGCACTCGTCCAAGCAAAGCCTTGCCCCGCCCAGAAGATGCATAGGGTCTACTGACACATTGGTGGCAGCATGGCCATGTTGGGGGGAGCCCTGCCATGAGCCCCACAAACGGCTCCCTCTGGCCTTGCCAACACCTCGGCCAGTGTCCCTTGCTCTCCATGGTCCCATACCCTGTTCAAACAGCATCTCTAGCTGAGCCCAGGACCATCCCTGTCACAGGGGCTGGGGAGCTTGCCTTGGTTTCGCTCGTTCTTCCAGTTAAGCCCAGCAATGGCTTCTGTTTAACCACCCTGTGTGTTTTTTTTTCTATATTTTTTTTTCATGTGTCTCTATCAGCTGGTACGCCTTTCAGTGCCCATGGCATCCTACAGTGGATGTGTCCACAAACGGACAGGACTCTTGGTCTCCAGAGGAGGACCCAGGTCTCCTGTAGTGAAAGGCTGTGCCCACTGAAGCTCTCATGTTCACTGTCTCTGGGCTGGGGCTGGTGTCCTGAGCTGGGCACAGTCCTGTGGGTGAGCCAGAGGGTCCCTGCAGGGAGTGGGGACAGGGTGAGGAGGTGCAGCACGAGGCTGTGCCTCCCAGGACACGGATCCCGTGGCCCAGCAACATCCAAGTGATGCTCAAATAGCAAAATACCTGCTAGTGCCATCAGGCTGGGCTGGTCCCTTGCTTTGGGTGACAGACTCACCACCGCACCCTGAGGGAGGTGCCTGTGAGCACCCAGCCCCTGCCCTTGCTGCTGCAGGGTCCCTGGGCTGGGTGCCTGTGGTGCAGCCCAGCTCCTCCCACCCTCCACAGCCCTTTTCCCACCCCCCCATCCTCCCCATTGCTCTTAGTTATCTCGGTAGGATCCACAATGGGTTTTTTTTTGTCATTTCCCTTCCGTTTCTTCATCAGAATGCAAAACATTAAATATCACTCTTGTAATTATGGTTAATTTCATAACCAGCACCTTAATTGGATTGGTCTCTGATGGGGAATTCTCGTAGGAGGGAGAAGCAGAAATATTTTTATGTGATCTATTCTTTCAGCTCTTTGTTTGGATTTGAGATGTCGAGTGTGAAATAGGAAACAACTGATTTAGACCTCAGAGGCAACCTGGGGGTGGTTAGCAAAGTCTGAGCACTCCTGGAGGCTATTCTTACCCTCTGCAGAGGCAAACTTCTCCCTCCTGTACCTGAATCCAGCCTTTCCCCACCGCCCTTTGGATTTGGGGCAGTCACAGAAAGCCAAACTGATATCATCTGGGGAGGCATTACAGGTGAGCACTGGCTTCCTTCTGCCCTAGCTCTGCTGGCAAGTGGCTTGTGCATGGCACCACGGAGCAAGGCAGAGCAGCGAGGGTTAGGTAGCAGGAATAAATGGGACCTGTAGCTGTGCTTTAAATGAACCTGCACTGCAGGAACCAGGTGAATGAAAGGAATTAGGGCCACAGTGGTGAAAACCTCCTTGCCCAGCCCGTGCTGGAGGAGCAGCCTGGCACAGCTCTGCAAATTCCCAGTGGGTCTGAGTCTGCCACCAGGACCTCAGGGATGTGAGGGACACACAAAGGGACACCCCTTTTTGTGCTGGGAATTGGCCAGGCACGGACCCACTGGCATCCCCATGCCACGGAGGGACACCAGTCCCTCTTGTGCCCTGCTGCACCCCGGTTATGAGGGCAGCAGGTCCTGGGGCAGGGGGGCGGGGGGAGGGTCGCAGGGGCCCCCCAAGGCTGTTCTGGGGCCATGCCATGCCCAGGCTGTCCCACGGAGATGGTATGCTGTGCATCGAGCTGCTGCTTTGCGCCTGAGCTACGGTTTGCTCGGAGAAACGTGGAATTGTGCTGCCATTAGGTGCTGCCATTAAACTGATTTGTGCTCAGCCTGTTTATCCTTTTCAATGGGAAACGCTACAGAGCTGAACCGAAATGGAAACCCTGGCCTTGCGTTTCCGATTTAATTCCTAGGCACTGTATTTCCCTGTGATTACTTTTGTTCTCACGTACAACCCCGAGTGCAGGCTCCGTATTGTTACCAGCACCACTGGGGAGAGGGAGGAAGGGGCGGAAAGCAGCTCTTTCAGCTCAAGCAAAACACAACAAAACCGCCCCAAAGCAGCCCTCTGTCGAGGGCAGCAGGGGCACCGCTCTGTCCCCACAGTGGGTCCCTCCTTCTCCTCCGGGCTCAGCGCAGTCACCCGCTGGAAGAGAAAGAAGGCCGAGGAATAGCGCGGCTCCCCGCGGCAGGGCTGGCTCCCCTCCTCAGAGCCATCGAACCCGCCGTGCTTCCCGCCCCTGCTCCAGCTGCCTCACAGCCGTGGGCAGTGCCACCTGCCCTGCACCGAGCCCAAACCTTGTGTGCTCCCACGGCGCAGGGGAGCAGATGGGCTGAGGCACAGCACCCGCAGCCAGCGTCGGCTTGGCTTCGGGCACCCTTGCTGGTGAAATCAGGGCGTTGGGTTTTGTGAAATTGCCCTAGAACATCTCAGAGTTTCCAGTGCTGTGTTTGCTCCGCTCAGCCAGGATTTCCTACCTTTTCCTTCTTGCTTCAGGGGATCCTGAGGTTTGGGTGAAGTGTTGGGACCCCAGGAGCTCTGTGTACAGCCCCTGTACCCACAGAGGACACATATCAGCAGGGCTGGCAGCACCCAGAGACCAAATCGCAGCCAGGCCACATCCAGCAGCACCTCAATGCTGCTGGGATTTGGGCTGGGAAGGTGAAATGCTGGGGTTTGAACCCCGAGCCCTGAATTAAGGTTGACATATGGATGATTCCCACAGCCCTTCATACAGAGGTGGTGAGTTTGCCTTATAGCTTCCCCCCAGGGTGCGGCCGGGGCCCTGA
>NW_008589871.1:6231-12082 GCF_000691845.1 Merops nubicus
TGTCTGGCTGTTTCCCATGCCAACTATGGGAAAACTCAGTTCACTGTTTGTACCACCTGTTGTGGGCCGAGTCATGTCCTTTGTGGGATTGTTGGGGGTGACGTCGATCATGTATGAGCTGGTTGACCTGTTTGTACCCCTGGCGGTCATTCATATAGTAACATTTCTGTCTACAATACAGTCTGTGTATTGGTTCATCTTTCTGCTGGCTGTATCATTTTTGTTGGGCCTGGTCATTGGCAAAACGGAACGGTTAGTGAGGCAGTGGCCCCCTGGCCCCCCGGCTGGCTGGCCCCTCACACCCACTTGGCCTGTGGGTTCGGCTGGCTGCAGGACAGGCGGGCTCAGCCATGGCTCAGCACAGTTTGTTTTTATCAAATCTATGTTATTGTTGAATGAAACAATAACAGCAAATACAGGCCCTGAAGACAAGCCATAAATAATGCAAAAATCAAACAAGCAAGAAAGGGGAGAAAGAAAAAAAGGATCATACATGTAAAACCAGCAGAGAAAGGCAGGATGGGAAGAGGCATCTTGTCTCAGAGTTTGCCATCGCTCAGGCTTTCTTTGGCTCCCTTTTTCTCCACTTCTCTCTTTCTGCAAATTTCTGCAGCACTGAAATTTGTTATTATGTGAACAAAACTTATTAATAACTGGGAGGAGGAGAGAGAGGGAGATGTGGCTCATGGGAAGGAGTCGGGAAAGGAGGTGGATAGAGAAGATTGGGGCTTTTGTCTCTCACAGCACCTTGAAACATCCATGCCCTGCCTGAGCCCAGTGCCTCGCTTGCCAACAGGCACCAGGGGAACTCCCCTAGCTCTACTTGTGACCCTGGTTTTCTGCTGCTGGAGCTGATCGGTTTGTGCTTTGGGCTCACCAGGAGCAGTGGCTTGGCCTGGCAGGGCCTGCCTATTTAAATTCTGGGATGCTGGCCTGGTCCCTGGGAGCTGGTGCCTGGGTCTGGTGGCATGGGAACCCACTAGCCACCAGACCAACCATCGAGGTGAGCCCATACAGCAATATTATGTGCTCCTGATCTGGAGGAAACCTGCTTTGGCAGCGGGGTGACTTTGTACCAGCAGCTTTCATGCTACGTCAGGTGGTGTCCTGCCCCTGACACAAGCACAGGTTTAGCATGGGCACTGTGCAGCTGCGCTCTGGCTGATTCAGCAGCACCACAACAACGTGCTGAGCCCCACAGAGCTCCCCCTGATCCCAGCCCAGGATCTACTGCTGCTGCCCTTTGCAGGGCCCCCACTGGTGCCAGGGCTGCTCGGGGCCCTCCCAGGGAGCTCAGGAGAGTACAGAAGGTGGTTGGGTGCCAATGCCATGCTCTTGCCAAAGGGCCTTTGCAAGCACTGCCTTGGGGCCAGCCTTGTCCCAGGACACTTTGCTGGCCACAGGCATGTCGAGGCCAAGTGCTTTGCAATGTCAGCGTGACCCCGGTGGCTCTCCCAGAAGACACGCACGGCCTTTCTGTCATCTCTGCAGTGCAAATATTTCCATAGTCCAAAGAAGAGCCTGGGGTTTTTCCATCCTCCTCTCACAGCTACTGACAGGGATGAAAATAGCCCTGCAGAGACCCTCACACAATTGTGAAGCCTTCTCTAGCCAGTGCTTGTTCATCCCTCAAGTGCCTGCTGATCTGGGTGCCTTTGGGTGAGGATCTAAAACATCCTGGTGGCCCAGCCCATGTCCACAGAGACGAGAATCCCAAGGAGGTTTGCCAAAGTAAAGAAAAAGGAGAAGCCCCATTCCACTAGCTGGTGCACCTCCTTCCCAGCATCCCAGCAGACACCATCCTCCTACTCTCCTGCTGACCCAGCCCAGAATGTCTGGTGCTGGAGCCCCAAGGACAAACCTTGGGAGACATCCCCCCAGCAAACACAGCTCTCCTGCTCTTTGGCTCATAAGCAGAAAAACCAATCAGCCTCCTCCCGTCCTGCCTGCCATGGGAAGCGTGGAACCACCGACCGGCAGCGGCAGTGGCTGCGGTGGGCCAGCCCGTGTCCCGGCCACCTCGGTTGATGAGTGGGGAAGCATGGCTGGCTCCGAGCCCCAGCTCCACGGCGTGCTGCATCCTTGCACTCATCTATCTCTTGCCAGCTCAGGGCTTTACACCCCTGGCATCCACAGCTGCCTTTGCAATTACTTATTGATCACTTGTCAGGATGTTTTCTTTGCTGATGGAGCACTGAAGCATGCGCAGACAAAGAGAGAGAAAAGACGTCAAAAAGGAAGGAGCAGAGGTGTGAGGAGGGTGAGCGGCTCTTGCACAGATGTGATCACAGCAAAGAACAGCCTCAGCAAAACTTGCTCTGAGCTTCGGCGCCCTGTGGAGATGACCAGGATCTCCTTCCCACTGCCCCACTCCAATAACCTGCCTGCCGAGTCCAAAAACCACTCCCAGGCTGGCTCTGGGCCATCTCCATGCTACGTAACGGGCCCTGCCTGGGATCAAGCAGATCTGGAGTTAAACCAGTGGACAGCTGGGCCAAAGCCTCCCCCTCCCAGCGTCCCAGCCCTCAGCCCCCTTTAGGGCTCTTCTCTTCCCCTGTGCATCCCTCTGCCCTTCTTTCTGCTCATTCTGCCCTCAGCCTTGGAGCTTCCCTGGCTCAGGACCCTGCGGTGCCGGGCCAGCGTGTTTTTGGGTGGAAGAGCCCATTGCCACGGGTGGTCCTGCGGGCCAGGCCAGCTGCCATGGTGCCAGCCGGGTGCTGTCAGTGCCAGAAGGGCCTGTGCATCTTGAATTCCTCTTCGTGCTCTTTCGCAGCCTGGGAGCAACTGCCAGGGCAGATCAGGTTGCTGCACACCTATTCCAGGCTCCTGCCTCGGAGCAGCTGAAAGCAGATACTTCAGAAGGCTGAGCAAAAGCCCCGGGCCTCGGGTTCTGCCCATTTCTCCCCGACTTTTCACATCCCCCCATGCTGCTTCTGGAAGATCTGGGGCCAGGACGGGACACGGGGCAGCCATCTACACTGCAGCAGCCTGTTTTCAGATTTTTTTCATGCCCTTCATTAACAGCCCATCTATTAATGAAGACCCCAAGGAAACCTCACCCATGCCAGCACTGTGCTTCCAGCCACCCCTCTGCTGCCACCAGCTAGCCCTGGCAGCACTCAGGGCTTACTTTAGGTGCTCGCTTTTGGGTTTCTTCTTGCCCATGTAAAGCAGTGTGGTCCTAGGAGGGGAACTTCCTCCACCCTGTGTGCTCTTAGCCTCTCTCCCATCCAACATGAGCATCCCTGGGCACCAGGGAGGAGGGCAGCTACTACTGATGCCTGTGCTCTGGGGACTGGGTGGGAAAAGAGGAGGAGGAGGAGGGAGCAGGTAGGGTGGGGAGAAGGGAGAGACAAAGCAAAAGAGCGCACAAACATGCAGTAGACACAGAGGGAATGATGGAGAGAGGAGGAAATGGGCACAAACATGTTTGGCAAATTAAAGCTTCTCCTTTTGTTTTGCTGCGCTGCAGATAGCTACAGGAACACTTAGTGCAGAGCCCAGGGTCTGGATAAGCAACTCTTTTAGCAGCAGGAAAGGTTGTTAAATATTTATTTGTAAACCTGGAGTCTTTATCTCTAAAATGTAGTCAAGTTCAATAAAATTTGATTTAGCTGGAGCAACTCCAGGGAGATGAGAGCACTGACTCCAAGCACTGTGTCTTGGTGGCTCCGTGTGAAGCCAACAGAGCAGAGGTGTGGTGAGCCCATGGCTGACCTGCACCCAGGCTTGTAGCCACACTGCACCCCATTGTGGGTGCCTGAGCTTCCTCCTGGTGCCCCATGGCACTGCAGCACAGTTCAGCTCCTGCGGGGACAGATCAGGTGGGGGACATGCTCCCCTGGCCCTGCTGGGCCCCCAGAGCACCATGGGCCCCGCGAGGGATATGCTCAGTCCTAAATTGCCTGTTGTTGTGTGATGCTCTCAAAAGCAGCTGGTTCAAGGGTGAACATCTCCCATGCTGTAATTTATGGCTGCCAGGTGGGGGTTATAGCTGACTCAGGGGTTTGGCTGCTCGCTTTCAGCACAGCAGGCAGAGCACTCGGTGCCGAGGAGCACTGGCCTAGCCCCGACCGCTGGACACCCCTGTGGGCCAGTGAGCAGGGGACAGCAGAGGGCACGGCCAAGCATGCTGCCCACCTCTCAGGGTGCATCATCACCTGCAGGATGGCAGCGGTGCCCTCGGGGAGCAAACCCGGGAGCCAAGCCTGGTCTCCCTTCTGGCCTGTCACCTGGGCTGGGTTCCCCCCATGCCAGGGCAGCCTGTGCCTTTCAGGATAGAGCAAAGCCCGCACGTGTCGCGCTCCAGCCCCGCCTGGCGCTGCCTTCCTGGGCACGGGCCCAGAACAGGAGCTCTGCTCCCAGGCGGAGACGCTCAGCAAGTCCTGCTGCATTTAGCAGCAAGGCAGCATGGCTGCAGTGCACCCTTCTGTGCCTTTGGAGCCCCCATCCCCAGGCAGCAGGGTGGTGAGGACAGGTCAGTGGATGCCACAGCTTTGGGCATGACTTTGGCTTTGGTTTCCACTGGTTTGCTCGTTGCCTTAAGGCAGCAAGTCCAGCAGCTGCTCCTTTCTTATTGATGTTTTGTTTTTTTTTTTTTTTTCAATGTGAGCAATAAGAGCCATGTTCATGCCAGAGGCTGCAGCTCTCCTTGAGCTATACTGGCCTGGCCATCACAGCCACACAGCCTCATCCTGCCCAGCAACTTGTGCTGGGGCCATGGCTGACCACCCTGGAGAGGTGCTTAGGCACATTTCACAGTCCTCTTCAGACTGGGAGGCCTTCAGTTTTTGGAAAGTCCTTGTCTCAGTCACTGACCGCTTCCTTGGCAAGCACAGTAATGCCAAGCCCTCTCCCCAGAGGCTGCCAAGCCCATCCAGAGTGGCCACAGCCCCTCACCCAGCTGGCACACACAGACCCAGCACATGGCACCATGTGCTAACTTTGGGCTGGGGTTCGCTGCTGCAACACGAGTCCAACCGCTGTGTTGGTTGCTGTGAAGCCATGTGCAGATTGTTGACCTCAGCACGTGCAAAAATCACGATCCGAATAATTTTTAGAAGGGCATCTCTCAATATCCACCTCACCTTGAGGTACAGATATTCCTCTCTGAAACAGCCAGAGGTAAATGGGAATCAGAAGTGATTTAAAGCTCATCTTAGCTCAGAATTTTTCAGCTTATTCATTGTCTTTCTCCCAGAGCTCTTCTGTGACTCTGGCTATTAAGATTACGGATGTTTTTGTCAGAGATTGTATTTATCATGGATTTAAATTTAGCTGAGAACTAATAACATGTGAGGTGTGTCTAGACTTTAATTCTATTCAAGCAGGCTTGCCTCATCTTTAACGCCACACAGAGTTTGCTTCATTCATCTATCACTTTGTTCCTTATACTTTAGCCATCGATGCTGCATCGCTCCCAACGGCTCCGGCTGCCGCCCCTGCACATGGAGCCAAAGGCATAGCCAGTGCAATCCCCTTCGTGCCAGCAGAGAGGCCGAGTATGGCCCAGGGGAGGGCCGGGGCTGATGCGGGGGCCTTGCGTGGAGCCCCACAGCAGGATTTGGTTCTCTCCCCCTCCCCATGCCCAGCAGGGACCAGCGCGCGGCTGCATGCACGGGCAGAGCTGAGATTTCAGCGGAGAGTGCAGCCAAACAAGGCTGACTGCCTGGCACTATAATGAGCTGAAGTCTTTTCAGCGCCAGTGTAATTAAGTCCCTTAGACTGTATTTTGTTTTGCATGCAGCGTTTGCCTTTCTTTGATGGCTTTCTCAGCACGGCTGCAAGGAGTGGGAATCGGCTTCCGAGCAGCGCGGGCTGAGGGTGGTGGTGGGTGAGCTGCGGGCACAGC
>NW_008589872.1:0-2779 GCF_000691845.1 Merops nubicus
TAAGTATATATTATTTATTTAAATATATTGTAATATATTATTACACTGCTTCCATCCACATTTTAAAATAAGATTATTTTAAGATACCTTGAAAATGAATTTCAATGTCAGATGTATCTATTTTGCACAATTTCCTATTAAAAGATAAATTTCTAGTAGTATCAGGATAGGAGAAGCAGCAAAATGAAAACCAGCCCCTCTAATTCCACCAGGCTCTCTCTAAATCAACTTTAATGCTTTTCAGAAATTCAGTACCATCTAAAAGCAAACAAACTGCTTTTCATTTCTAGACTATAAAATTACAACACCATAGTGTTTTCTGTTTGTTCTTAAGCAAGAAACATATCTGCATTCTTCAGGCATGGAGCTTGCTAGCAAAAGCAGTCTCACTACATCTTGTCAAGAAGTTGGTTTATTTTTTTCCAATTAGTTTTCAAATAAAATAAACTGGAAAAGGAGACTGTGAGTTCCTAGAACCACATCCTTCGTTCATTGAACACTCTGGAGTGTATGCCATTGATATGTGCATGAAGAAATGGGCCAAAAGAATTGTGGTGAAGAACAAAAAACCCTCCAATTCCTTCCCCATGTACCCCAGCTTCTCCAGCAGCCTACAGAACTTTATATTAAGTTGAACTACAGTGTGGTGTAATCTCCCTGTTCCTTGACCACAATGGCCAACACAGAGTGTATCTTATTATGACAGTAAGGTCATCAAAGTTAAGAACACATAGGAACTAATTTAGGGAAAACATTTGTATGCCAATTTAACTATTGGTAGGATTTTATTTTACTATGTGTAGTTTTCATCAAAACTTCAGGCAAGTTTAAATCTGCAACTTTAATAAGACGTATGTATACTCATTAAATTCTTTTACATGACATTGTGATAGTCTTGTAAATGGTGAAAACAGAAAGCTAAATAACATTTTTGAGTACAGGAAATTATTTGACTGTGCAATCACAGTAATTTTGACAGAGAGAAAAGAAGCAACTTAGTTTTTAAATATTTACAGACAGTTCATTTTATTTGTGTTTTGCAATCCAGCTCCAAGAAGAAAGACAGAAAACCACAGGCTTCTGTACCATGTTTGTCAAAAGCATGTTCTGCTACTGGAGGTGCATTCTGTAGTGATGAAGGAAGTGAGTGAGCTCTAAACACACTAAGATAAAGGTGGACAGTTTAGACATGGATACATGAGAAACAGGATCAAAGAACAGCCAAGGACATGTGGCCCAAGACAGTAAGGTCTATGACGCCAACTCTCTGAATTACTTTTAGAGATCCCAATCTGAAAGACAATACTCAAGAGCTGAGGAAAATCGGTAAACTTCTCACAACAGAGATATTTCAGAAAGAGATCCTAAATAGCAGCTGGTACAGGAGGCTTTTGTCATAAGTATCCTAAGTCTAGGAAATATTCTACTGTTTTTGTGAATCCCTTTAATTTTTTGTTTCCTCCAGATTTCAGTAATCTGGAAATTAACGTACTTCTTTGTTAAAAAAACATATCCTTTAGAGTATGTGCAGTCCATGAAAACCTTGATGAGACTCACAGTGTATTTCTTCCTAAGACAAAGTCAGCCTGAGCCAAGACTAGGGTAAGAGTTTCCCCAAACAGGTACTTTCCAATAGCTAAGTGGCTGTGGTAGGAGGGTCAACCTATGTTTTCTACAAATATTTGTCACATTTAATGCAATTCCACAGGTGAAATTTTCCAAGTGGAAAAGCTGTAGGGCACTGTGGAGGTACAGACCTGCAACATAGATGATTTAGAAACCAGGATCCTTGGTAGACCCCAGGACCTGTTCTGAATGGCAGAAGTTAAATGAGAAATAATTTTGCTCCTGTTTAACAGTATAATTTCCCAAAAAATGACAGAAAGCATTTTCACCACTACCTCAGTCTCTCCAGACTGGAATAATAATATTCATTAGTCTGGAACATGGTGAAGGAAAACTGGGGAACAGGAAGTTTTAACTGAAGTAAGAAAAAGGGAGGGAGAATATTGCCCTATGGTAATTGCTTTTGATCTTTGTTTTGTGAGACTAATTTGCTAAAAATAACTGTCCGAACTCTGTCTAGAAATCTCAAAAATTATTAAACTTTGATTTAATGATTAAAGTTCAAATAAAATTCCAAAGTCATATTAGTAGGGAAAATAACCTAGGAAACTATTCAGTAAATACATTCAACTATGAATTTGCTTAGAAGACATTTTGAGATGACTACCAAAAAAAAAGGATTCTGCAGGTTAAGACTGGTGAGTGTCGAAGACTTGAATTTTAACGTCAAGCTTGTTAGTTTCCAAATGTGTAACATTACAAAGGTGGAAGACTTATTTCAAGGAAAGCATCAAATTTTCTATCCCTTTGCACAGGAAACAGAACAAGGAAGAAGTTCTCTAGCACTGCTGCTCAGGTTTTTCCTTTAAAGAATTACAAACAGTTCTGTCAAAGGTTTTGATTCACCTATAGCAGTTTAAAACAGATTCCCTAAAAACAACTTCCCACACCCACTAAAACAGATGAAAGAACAGAAAAAGTATCAAATCTCTGAAGTCCAGGCCACTGAAATGCCCATTTTATGTCACATTAAAACTTGTTCCTTGAAAATGAACACTTGAAAAACGTGAAGTGATGTATCTAAATCTCAAATGTCTGTAACTAAACACTGTATGTAGATTTTATCAGTCTTAAAAAGCCAGACAGTGAGCAGCACAAGAAGTGTTTAACTGATTATACAGAGAAATAGCTATGAAAATAAAACCTGTTCTTC
>NW_008589872.1:2789-6227 GCF_000691845.1 Merops nubicus
TCTGAGTTACAAGTCTGTGCTAAAACCTGTGAGATTAATACTGAGTAGTTCTGTCTTTCCATTTGATCTAATGGACTCCAGATCTGTAACAGAAACATGGTTTCTCTGAAGTCCCTCTTCTCCTTTAGCTTCTAAAAAAATACATTTTCTCTGTATCATAAAGACACATATACATCATCTTTTTGCTTCATTTGAGTCCTGATGTTATAAGAGGCAATGACCAACAGCTTCCCGATTTCTGAGATGGAAGGGAAAATAAAAAAAAAAAAGCAACCCAGAAAGAGATTTTCCTCTCTTTCAGACAGGGCAGCACCCACCCAAAATAATTAGGTTTATTGAAAATATTATTTTTAAGTAACTTATTTAAAGTGTATCTAACCTGAATCATTAAACTGGTCTTTTTATCTCTGTACCTGAGACTGTTAAGCAAAGAAGAATAAAACAAACATCTGAACAACAATACATGAAATGATGTGTCTAAACCTCATTTGTCCATAACACTGTACATTTTTTATCAAACTTTTAAAAAGCCAGATCATGACCAGCATGTGAAGGAACCATATATTCTCCTGCCAACTGTTTTCAAAAACTTATTACATTTGGTTGCTTACTCATTTGTTTTCTCCAGAAACATCAGTGATTACTTTAAAGCCAATGCCTCCAAGCAAAGGTACACAATATAGAGCTTCTTTTAAATTCAGTCAAAATTTAAATATTCTACTACTTCATCTCCCACTATTTCAGTTAAGATATATTTTTACACAAACTGTATTGCACTTAGTTCCTCATCTTTTTAATCGCACTTTCCCTGATTTTCAATGATACATTCATACAATTTCACTAGCCCGGCTAATGGTGGTGTTCATTATAATAAAGTAATTTGGTTAGGGACATAATTGTCAAGATTTTTTTTAAATAAGCTTCATTTCAGTCAGTCTTAATTGACTCTAGTTTCTGGAAGAGCATTCCTCTCATAGTCTCATAGTCACGTCTTGATTTAACAGTAGTGACATAAATGTATGAAAGCCTTTAAAATGTACCTTTGTTACTTAAAGAAAAAAATCCAGAAGATAGAAAATAATTCACTAATCATTCTATTTTTAATTTTAAAAAATCAACTGTTTCCTTCTCAGAGATGATCTTACTCTTCTAAATTTAACATAAGTCACTCCTTTCTGGCACATTTGGGTGTCCATTTTGCAAAAGTATTTCTTTATGTACTGGGATATCAGACTAATGACAGACTGGGACGTTCTTTAGTCATTCCCACATTTTATGTGGAAAAAGGCACAGTGAGTTTTATACTCTGAAGTGGTATTAGAGAGTCATAGAAGTTATCTTCTATGCATTTTTAATGGCACAACTACAACATCACAGGGCAATCAGAATTCATGTCCAATTCTATTCCCCACCACCATAAATAACACCAGTAGACTGTTGTATGATTGTCCGAATCATTCAACACCATGTGCTGTTGCAGGTTTTCCTTACAATCTTAATCTTTATCACAAGATGTGACAAGATTTCTACAGAAGACATACTAAAATGTCCTTCTACTCTTAACTCCTCACAGATTTGATGTTCTGAATACATGTCATTTTCCAAAACCATGTTGTTTAATCTGATCAACATACCACCAACAGTCATCCAGTATCTATGGCCTTACCCAGGTACACTGTAGATTGAACTTGTCATTCTATGGTGACAAAATACAGAATAGACTTCTTCAGAAATACTGAAATTCACACCACCTCTGATACTTTAGTACTGTAAAATGAAGAATAACCAGTAATACTAAGGATTCTCTAAGTGGGTTAACCTACTGGTAAATGTATCACACCAAATTTATAAATCCTCTTTATATTTAAGTATCTATCTTGATGGTATCTGCAAACAGTATACCAGGGGTTTTAACCTCAAAGTTAGCACTAAAACCTGAGACACTGTCATTATTTACAGAATAAGCTCACTAGTAATCTAACGGTAAAACTAGATAGTTGTTACTATGAATTCCTTCTTTTTTTTTTTTTTTATTTTCCAAGTGAATTTAGAGTTTTACACTGCTACAGTATAGATGAGTACCTTACAGACAATAGTTGGATTGACTGTGGGAATACTATTAGCATGCATCAATTACTTACAAAATTACATGGAAATGGTAAATTCTTCAAGGAGAAAATTGTTCCTTTTATTCATCTGCCTTTTTGTACTCTGGAACTGGTGTTGTTACTTCATGGTTTCTGTGAGTTTGCAGATTTTTAATTGTGCAAAACTCCAATCACAGAGAGAAAAAAAAAAAACATGTAGCCCTCTAACATGCTGGGGAAGACTATGTGGCTCGCCACAAACATTGCTTGCCCTCTAGTAAAAACATATCCTAGATGTTAACAATAGCAGATAGCTTACAACTTCTGTATGAAGGAAAATACTTCTGAACTATATATATGAATTAAATGTGAGATTTGACACTGTTAGCAGTAAGAAAAAAAATAACATTTATTGTAGCAAAAGGCTTTGCTGTTTATGCAGTTACTAAATGCATATGAATACTAAAAGAATTTCTTTACTCCACCTAATATAGGAATTTATTTACTGAACACTATAGGACAAGTTGCTTCTGCAATTGCAGTTCTTTGGACTGCATTAGAGATTTTCATGGAAGAGTAGATTTACACTAGCTCAGGTAGTTTTCTCATTTCCATTATTTTAAAAAATCACATTTAAGTTCATAAAATATTGAAATATATCCAAGGCATATTGTCCAATTGAGATTTATATCACCTTTTCTAAACATAGCTGAAATAAATTCAGACTAAAATATTTACTGTAGGCGTAATATTAGCAAGACAAACACAGTGTCAGTGACATGCATAACATCTAACATTATTTCAGCAATACGCTCAATACAATATGTGCACTACATTTTATTAATGCCTACATATAATTTAATTTAGAAAATAATTTATATACTGGTGGATAACTCTGACATTGCTGACATATTACTAAATGCTTAGAATAAATGTATTTTCTTAATATTTACCAGCATCTAATTGTATTGCCATTAAAAATCAAAACTGAATTACAAGCTAAAATGTTGAGAGACTACATACCAATGATACAAAGATGATTACCACAGGGTGTAAAAATTTTTTGATCCCTCGATACCACTTTGATAAAATTAATTTGCATTTTTGTAACAGAAACACCTATGAGACAATTACTTTTTTTTTTTTTATTTTAAGCTGTGCACATATCATATTGCAAAACTAAAGGAAAAGTAGGGGCATGCTCACAAAAGCTGCAAACAGAGAGGAATGTCATGCATACTGTTCACAACAACTCACAGATTATTAGTAAGTTATCTGGAAAACAGGTAAGCCTTTCATGCCAAACATTGCTTTCATTTTAATGACAGTAACTCCCCTTGCCTTCAGCAGG
>NW_008589872.1:6258-32678 GCF_000691845.1 Merops nubicus
TGTAAATGAAAGCAAATGTAGGCCAGGAAATAAGTCTACCCATAAAAGAAAAGAACTGTAGACAGAAAAAAGGCTCTAACCACTTTGTCCTCCTGGAGTTCATATCCACGAAAGCAAGAAAGAAAAGACAGAAACAAAAAGACAAAGAAGGAAAGAGTCACCTTCATTTTGAAAGCAAGCAATAGTATTTGTTAGTAAAATGAAAAATAAATAATATTTTTTAGAAAATAAAAACAAACACACCAACAACCAAATAACAAAGGAATTAGTATGTATCTTTGGTATTTCCTCTAGCAGTTAAGAAGATCTAGTGAAAAATATGTCGTTTTAATAATTTTCTTAATCCTTTCATGGGTGAAATGGAGACAACTTTATATATCAAAAGAAATGGTTGTACATAAAAACTGCACAAAGAAAATTATTTTCAGAAATTACCAAATTACATTAATAAAACAAATGGAGCATTTAATAAAAAAGGGTGCAGAATTTAGTTCTATATGTCTTGGATCCCAGTATTGCAAAAGATTAATACACATCAGCACTTTGCACTTGCAAAGAGTCCAGTGAAATGAAGAATAGTCGTTGACCAAGTCCATGTACAGGGTATGCATAGCAGCATAACTGCATGTTAGTCACTCAACAGATCTATAAAATACTAGAGTTTTAAAGACAGAACTTGTCACAAGTATTTACTGCATGTCATGTCAGATCTACATAATTTATACTTTCTTCTTCATATCCGTAAATATTAAACAAACATTCTCACTGATTATTATTTTCCTTGAAGGTATTGTATTTTTAGCTGTTTAAAATTGTAAATGGAGTAATATCTCAGAAAACAAAAATATTCAAAATGCTTTCAGTCAAAACTCTTCCCTATTTTTGTGAGAGACAAAGGATGATTATTTTCTTATAGCCAATACAGAGGCCAAACACAGGCATGCAATTAAGCACTTATCCTTGTTGACATGGGTCACAAACTCCTTTTATAGCTTTGTTTTTCAGATACTTATATGACATGTAACTTCATGCTCCTGTGCTGTTAGAGAAGTTTTAGGTTCCTCCCAATAATAGAGACACAACCAAAAAGGAGAGAATACAAGAGGCCAACCAAGACAGTCAGGGAACTAAAGCACACAACATACAAGAAGAAGGTGAGGGAGAGAGACTTGTTTAGCCAAAAGAAGGCTGGGAAAGGGAAAGTTGCAGGAAGAGGGGAACTACTTGCATTCCTCCACTACTTGAAGGTGAGCTATAGGGAAGACAAAGTTAGAATTTTCTTGAAGATGCATGGTTAATGGACAAAACGCAACAATCAAGAGATCGGATATAAGAGAAAAAAAAAAAAAAAAAAAAAAAAAAAAAAAAAAAACACACACACAAGAGTGATTAAGCACTGAAAAAGGTTGCCCAACGAGGTTATGGATTCTCCATCTTTGGAAACTTTTACAGCTCAGTTGGACAAGATTGTGAAAACCTGGTCTGACTTCAAAGTTAATTCTGCTTAGAGCAAGAGATTGGTCTAGATAATCCACACAGGTCTCCTCCAACCCAACTTTTTCTATAATACTATGTGCAGTGGTAAAAGATGAAAGCATTTTCAAAGGTGCTGTGGGTTTTAGTGGCATTCAGTTATATGAATAGCAAATATCATTGAAAGCTATCTAAATCACAGGACTTCTAAGCATTATCACCCTGTGTGCAAAGACACGTTTATCTGCACAGCACCAGGTGCTCTGCCACTTTCTTAGCAGCTCTTCCTGTCCCACTGCAATAACAGTGGCAGTAGCACTCAGATATTTTGGGTGGAAACATCTAGTGCCTCGATTTCTCATCCTCATCTCTGATAAAATATACTCTACTATGCACGAAAAGCATGATCAATAAGCAGGTATTGTTAGCACAGAGGCTAAGAAGTTCCTAAAATTGTAAATTCTTGATTAGGTTGCTTTCTCAGTAAGTGTCCTGCAGCCACAAGAAGGGGTAACAACACAGAAAAACAGTTAACTCAGAATAGTTCAGCTCTCCACTTTAAGGATGCAAATAGAAACGAAAAACAAAATTAAATTAAAATTTTATCAAGTTGGGCTTTTTTTTTTGTTTAACTCCAACAAAACACAGTAGGCAAAATAGCACATGTCAAAGATAAATATTTTAAAGACATTAAATGAAGAAAAAAAATAAAGGCTGCAGGTTTCCTCAAAAAATGGGAAACAAACAATGATATTTCAACTAGAAAACAGAAATATCTTTCAAACAATCAATAATGAATGAAAAATGTAAATATTAAGTAGAAGACTTTAAAACTTATACAAAGTTTTAAAAGGGGGAAGATCCTTAAGAAAACACATTTTGAGATCAAAATGTCTTTATTAGTTATTTATTAGGTATTTATTAGTTGATTTTTTTATCATATAGCTTAGCTCACTATTCTACATGCCTAGGCTGACTATTCTTTAGAACAGAATTGCCTGTGTCTAGCACAGTCTACAGTCTTAATGTCTTAGTAACTTTTAATGTCTTCAGTTTTAACTTCTGTTTTTTATATTCTGCATTGCACCACTATCCATAAAAAAAAAAATCTTTAAAAAGCCTGTAAATAAGGGATATAATATTTCAAGAAAATGCTTAGACATACTATTTCTTTAAAAATCCCTTCAAAACACACTGAACCATCGGGAAAAAGGCAACAAATACAAGTTGAAACATGGTAAATTTAGGACTTACATATATGGAAATTTTTCCTTTATTTTTCAATCATGAGAGCACTGAAACAGGTTGCTTAGAGTGGTTGCTGAATCTCTACCCTTGAAAACTCAAAACTCAACTGGGCAAGACTGTCTGAAAAGTCATGTAATTCTTTGAGCAAGAGGTTGGATGAGATGACGTCCAGATGTCCTTCCCAACACAATTACTCTATGATATTTTTTCCTTACTAAGAAAATCTAACTATACCACTCTATTTTAAATAATTTTCTCCTACATACATCTACGTATATTTAAACATTCTGTTTTGTCATTCATATGGATTTCTTTCCCAGTTTTATTTCTATTCCAAAAATAATTACTAATATAATTTATCCATTGACCTGACTACTTCAATGCTATTCTAAAATAGTATTTCAGTCTAGTAAAATTGTGTTTATTACATATATCAAATTTTACCTATTTATTATGTTAATAGTTTTCTGCCAACACACAGGTTATCCATACCTCTTCATACTCTGAATTAGTTCTAACCTATTTTTTATTCAGTAGTTTTCAGCTAAGATAAGAGGATTTTTAAATGTTTATGAGGAACAAAACCATAAGACAGGAGAAGAAATGTAAATTCATACAAGAAAAGTAAATTTAGATGACAGCATAGTCAAGCACATATACAAACCAGTAATAGAGACAAAACCAAAAAAAATTTAAAAGACAGAAACAAATTCTCACTACAACACTCCTATATATTTTAGAAAGGACAGTTTAAGGGCTTATAGAAATTTTTTCTAATGCCTACTCTTATGTCACAAGGTTGTAATGTTAGAAACTATTGGTCATAAATACTGCTGTGGTAATACTGTTCCGTTCCATCACTGTCTCATTTTGCCAAATCTTAATTTGTGTTCAGTTCAAGAGTTTGGTTTTTTTAAAACACACTTTAATCACAGAAAAGATAAAACACACAGTATGATTTTAAGCAAGGAGAACATACCAACTCATGTTTCCTAAAACTCCAGACTGTATTAGTGAAAATCATGACTAACCATAATTCTCATGTATAAAAGATATTATCAGTAGAGGAGTCTCACACTGTTAGCTCAAACAATATTCCGAAGTAAAAGCACCACATAGGCAACAATTAAGATATTATATGTGTATTTATTATATATATGTAGAAAGAAAGAAGAAGAAATTTCTCAGAAAACAATGGCATGATGAAAAGTCTCAAAACACGTCACCGTTTAAGTGTAAGCTTTCCAACACAAAGCGATAATTCAAAAAACTGGTGGCTTTGAAAGGGCAGTTAACACTCCACATCCTGCCATTCACACTGTGTTCATAACAGTAATCAAGACTTTGCACACACAATCTGTGATGGATAACATCCAGGATAAAGAGTCTCTTTTCAGAAACAGGCTATGAAGCAAAGTTCTATGAAGTTCAAGACAAACTGACCCTTCACTGAACACTTAACACTACCTCCAGCCTCGCAGCTGCCTCACTGACACTTGTGTCGAACATTGAGTTCACAGAAGTACAATGCAAGTAGTGACATGACTGACCATATAGGAGACAGTCTAGTCACTCATTTCAATAGCAAAGATATGTATGGAATTACTCATTTCTATTACCAAAGAACCAATATTAAAAAGGCAAGAAATCAGTCAGACTTTGGTGGTATTTGTTCTGTTCCAAGTGAAAATGAAAGTCTATTTTAATATCAGTTCTATGAGCAAAGGTCTCAACTCCATGAATATTTAGACACAGAAATGTTAGCAAAATGACTGCTATTCCATCTTATACTCAAAATAAATCTGGAATGAGTCAATATCTATACCTTATCCTCAAAAAAAAAAAAAGTTCTGTTAAAAGGTCAATCTGGCAGCTGACTGCACAAACCGAAGGCACTCTTCAAGACCATATTTTTTTCACCTTGAGTGCATAAAACTATCAGTTTGTCTAAAATTATCAGTTCTTCATTGTATCAGGCTCATAATAAATTCTAAGTTTTTTGAAAGCTTTGAAATAGAGTGAAGAATTCAAACATGCCTAGCCTTTATGAAACTGAGACCATCATCAGCTGTTTAATAAGATTCAAAACAGCTACCAAATAAAAATAGTTTAACATAAAGAAAATTCACAGAAACCTTCTGAGCAGTTATTTGAAGGGAATGATCATATCCACGTAGTTAGTATTAAAATCACAGGCATCTTTTGAAGACTCAGAAGAAGCCAAGTTGTCAATACAAAATGCAGATTCTGAATATCAGTTCTGCTAGGCAAGAGTTTGCAAGAAAAGTTGACAGGCTGGAAAGAAGCAACATCTCATTTCAAAACAGTGGTTGTGGCAAGGCTGTCACTCCTAGTATTAAATGCAGCAATTTGAAGATTGTTTTGCTGGGACAGTGTGCTACTTCTATACTATGGCAGTGTTTAGCCCAGAACTGTAACAAGGCCAGGACAGAATGCAGGTGCCCAGCAGATCCCTGGTGATGAGGCAGAGCTGAGGCCAGCAGGGGACCCAAGCCAAGCCTACAGATTCAGGTCAGCAAGGGACCTGCATAGGCAGTGCTGTGGTTCAGGCAGGGACCAAGGCTGAGTGCCTGGGCTGAAAAGCAGCTCCCAGGCCAAGGGGCCAGAGGCTCAAAGAGGGCTCACTGCAGCCTCTTCTCATGCAGCTCTTTCCCCAGGGCTGATCCCAGCTCACAGCTACACCACAACTGAGCTGCCCATAAGCACAGACCGCCCAACCTCATTTGGGGAACGAGTGCAGAATGGTACTAAGGACCATGATGAATACTAGCTGAACTGTAGTCCTGATAAGTTTGGGTATTACTTTTGAAAGAACAAGGAGGCTGATCACCTCAAACAAAATGTAGCTGATCATTGTTTAGAGATTTCTTAATCACAGACGTTCACTAAGACATCAAGGTTGTTCTCATGTACTCAGGACCAGATTTCAGATTGGAAGTCTTTAATATATTGGATAATACAAACTCTTCTATTCAGGGAGAGACTGACATGTAAAATTCATTCTAATTTTACAGCCTCCAGTTGTCAATTCACAACTTCTAAATAAGAGATTGTCTTTGGAATAAGACAGCTGACTTTGCTTTCTTTCAGAGGTACTTGCACTGACATGCTCCCAAAAGATAAATACAGTTGTAGGTTATCAGATTTTGCATTACATAGGATAAAAAAAAAAGCAAAAAAAAAACCCCAAACAACACAGAAAACCACACCTGATTTAGAAGTCCTTTCCTCAAGTTTACAACGTCACATTGTTTCTAGAAAAATGCAGAGACAAACCATGTCTCCTAATGGCCAACTTACTTGTATACAATAGGAAATCAATGAGTTTATCCCAAATCTTAGTGACACAGGAATCTTGATTGTGATAGATTAATTCTTCAGTGCTTGCCAATTGTCAACAGAATAAAATGGATTATGAAAGATAAGTACAAGAAGGTTAAAAATTTGGACTGTGACTCCATACAGATGGTCATGCTGCATGTCCTGCAGTTAGAATCATTCAACAAAGAGAACTTAATGGCTTTCCAAAAATCAAACATAACCCCAGAGAAATAATCAGAATGCAAAGCTTTCACAGAACAGAAGGAAATGAGAGAAATTCTCTACTTATATTGTGTTTTGCACACTGTTGCTGGGTTGTACAAAACAACTGAAAATCTCTTACTTTTGTTGTTCAGACAAAGAAAGAAGGAAGTTTAAGTGGCTGCAAGTGACAGATTGCCAAGCACCCTGAAAGAAGGTATTCACCATTTCTCAGATTAGGTTTTTAAACAAGTATTGTTTTCTTCTTCTACAAGTGAAATGTTGTTTTACTGAAATGGCATTCTGAGTTTTTGAAATTTATATCCACTGCATACAAAGTTGCACCTATCTGGAAGCTGTATTTGTCCAATATGCAGCATGTAAATTTCTCAGCTGCATAAACGTCATTCAGCTGTCTACTGCTTCATTCAGTGTGCAATTCCCTAAATAAATCAATATATAGTTAAAAAAATTAGTCAGATATTTTGTATATCAGTGGTATCTATACTACTAAGAACAATAACTGCTTGCTGTCATGTGATTTATTATTTAAGTTTTAATAAATCTGAAATTATTCATAAACATAAAAGATGACAGTTCAAGGCCCCTCACTCCTGTGAAATTTAAGCCCCCATCCTGGCCAAGTACTCCATTCACTGAGATAATAAGCAGCACAGAAGCAGAACCACCACTGTCAGGTTATTTTCTTTGATCTAGAAGGAATTTCCACACAGCATTAATTTTTTCGCCACCTGAACTAAATTTTAATGCCTGTATTTCAGGCACTGCAACTAAACTGAAAAAGGAGTAAAACATCCAATCATTCTTAGAACCCTAACCTAACGCTGTGACGACAGTCAAACATTTCCATGTTCCACTCCTGCTCATGACCATGAGCCTTGTAAGCAGCAGTTTTCCTTGTGACCTTTGAAAGATAAGTGCTCTTTGCAATTCTGCATCTTCTGAGATGCATGCTGCTAACACAAGTCTGTACTAAACTATTTAGTAGCACAATCTGCTGTAAATGGCGTGAATTGGGCTTGAAACTTGATATTATGAAAAAGATCACAAACAGATCAAACAGGTCCACCATAGAACATTTCAGACTGAAAGAATAACAATAAGAATAAATAAAATAAGAATATAAGAATAAGGTTTAAGAATAACCTTATGTAAGGTCCTAAGCAGATGTACACAAGCTGTCAAAAAAAGTCTACAAACAGAAAAATTTTAAAAGGAACTTATTAGAAGTCATCCTTCAAGAAGTCGAAGTTGTATCCCTTAAGAAAATTGGAAAAGAATGAAACCTGGTAAATTCGAGTAGATCAGAAGTAATTTTCTTAGAATAACATGTATAGTGATAAACCTTGTCTAGTTGAGAGGCATCCCTGCCCATGGCAGGGAGGTTGGATTAGATGATGTCTAGGGTCCCTTCCAACCTAAGCCATTCAATGATTCTATGATAAAAGAGATGAAAAATAGAAGACTACCACAGTCTTTCTGAACTAAATCTTTTGTATTTATGTTCACAGGGATTAGAGACATACTTACTCTAGAATATTACTTTATGCAGTATGAACTGGAGGATATACTTTGAACTGATGTTTCAGAAAGAGAAGATTTGACGTGAGTCAACAGCCAAAAAACAGTGACAAATTTTAAATTTGTATGATATTTAGTGCAAAACATCTCAAGTCTAAAATATCCAACTGTCAGCTGTAATATAGTCTTTCATTGACAAGAAGAACTAAAAGTGGCAAGCACAATGCTAAATTATTAATTTTTAAGGAAATTCAGCATTAGATCAACTGAATAAGAGACAAATGAGTCTACAAGTCTGACATCTACATTGGCTAAGTTTGTAGAAAACAAAATAGAGATTAACATTAGCAAGCATATAAACAAATATGATAAAATGTGGAAAAGTCAGAATGGCTTTACTAAAGTGAATCCATGTCTTTTACGTGTATTAGAATTCCTTCAAGAAGTTAAAGAGAAAGTGAGTAAATGGGATTTATTCATATTGCTGAGCTGAGCTTTCAGATTTTTAAAGGACCTCAGCTGCCATAGCATAGGAATAACTTCATCTGTGAGAAAACTGACAAAAAGACAAGAAGAAAAAAATAGGAATAAACAGTCAGAGTTTTTTAAGGGAGAGGTATCACCAGTGAAGCCTCACAGGGGTTCTGTCTAGAAATGCTCTGACCAGCATATTCGTAAATTATCTGGAACATAAATGAATGAGACAGAAAAGCTTATTTGTCACACATTATCAACAGTAGCAGAAAAAAAAGTCATCTGAGGAAAGCTGCAGAACAGACTCATAATACTGAATGGAGATATCAGCTTACTGAAAGACAGATTTAAGTTAGACACTAAGAAGAGCTTTCCATGGTGAGAATAGTGAAGCAATGGAAAAAAAAATATCTAAAAGGGCATGAAAGAATCTCATTGGGATTCTGTCAAGAGAAGTCAGACAAATATCTGCCAAGTTCATGAGATCCATCCCAAGGACAGCCTAAATGATGTATCAGAATGTTTCATTAGGATAATAAGCCTTCCTCCTAATGCACTTTTTCTACATTTCTAAGTACATTGACATAACAACTCAAATATTTGTTCTGATTGCCTTTTATAATCAGATGAAAGTAATATAGAAATTATTATATCTTTTATTACTGGCAATATGATTTAATTAGATATAAAAAAAACCAATAAAAATGTAAGCTTACTAAAGACAAAATTTTAAAGTTACTTTAGCAAAATCTAAGGCAGTTTTAGTTTTACACAATCTCAGTAATTTTAACCATCTGGAAATAACAGATTATTCCATACTTTGTAATCAAATATTTTCATCCATTATTTAAGCCAACCTCTCAGTCTTCGTCAAAGAAATACACAATATTTATACCTTTGTCTCCTACCTTCCAAAAGATTAAGATATTTGCAGATTGCAAGGTAATTGCAATGATTATATTACAGAAAAAAAAATAGATATATGGAAGTTGCACTGAAAAATGTCTCTATTGACAAACATTAAATTAGTAAATTACTGTATTGGTTTTCCAAGGATAGATTTCCATAGAAAACTAACATAAGACATCTTGAGTACTGAATATTCTACAAGTATCTGTCAGACTCTGAGAATGACGTGTATTGGACATGAAATTTTTATCTAAAATGATGGATAAACTGATCTCAGAACTGTTTTCTGTGATTACCTCAGTTTTGCTGTATTTTTTACTCTATGATCCAACTTTTTTAAAATTTGGGATTTTTCTTTTACCTTTTATTATACAATAAACACTAGTAGACTGCTGTAAATCTATGGTTAGTGCATTGAATTTTTTCTTTAAAGCATCTTCATGTTCATATGCATTTATATGTACATATACATAATATATGTGCAACTATATAACAGATAATAAAGATTTAAAAGCTCCATTATACATTCTATATACTGTTCTTACATTAAATTTACAATAATCTTTCACAGAAGAGCTTGGGCAAGAAGAAACAAATCCTTGCTCTAAATTGTAATAATTGGTGTCTCAATATTAGCATCACAAGATTTACCTCCCTGTCTCAAATAGAGAGACTTGATCCTCCAGCCAAAGAACCATACTTTCATGAGTTTGTTAGCAAAAATGTGGCATGTATTAACTTAAAAGCCATAGTCACAAATACATCTGCAAATGGTAATTATTTGAAATGAGCGTAAATGTCTTAGAAGTCCCTAAAGTAGGTTTCATTACCTCCTAGATGACATCTCTTTCAGTAGCTATGATTTGGATGCAAAAGCAATCAATGAGACCCTGATTTTAGGAGAAGCTTGCTACTAAACTTTCAGAACTCCATACCTTATTTGACCGTAAAGACACTCTTCCTCCACAGCGCGCACAGAATTTGGTTTGGCAATATGAACAGTTATGGCCACAGCCATCAGCAAATTTTGTTTTGTGGCAGATGCCACAAGTTGGGGCATCACCCTTCTGCTCCTGCTGCTGCTGTGATTCTTCACCCATCTTCTTCACTTGCTCCTTATACATTTCAAACTGCTGATGTAATTTTCTGCAGAAGAGAAGAGATTGTTAACAGTTGGTTTATTTGGGCCCACAAATGTTTTGCAATCACTAAACTGCAATTTCAAAACACAAATCAGAGACAAATAATGTAATAAAGCAAATATGTTTCATTTATGATGCTGCAAAATTTTAATATTCAAGAATTACTTTTTCACTATAACTAAACTCAAGCAAGAAGTCCAGTTTATAACATGCAGCACACAATCCAGCTGTTACAAAGAGAAGTGACAGGTTGTGACCAGCTGTTAGCTGCAAATACCATAAGAAACATGGGCTGAGTGATCCAAGAACCCATGGCACTAGACAATAAACTGGTTAAGAACAAACAGAAACAAGAGTCTAATTTATTCTTCCAAGTGTGTATTTACCCAATTCCACCAGACACATGCAAATAACTTCTCTTGATATAGCTTATCTTATTTTACCCAACAATACTGCACAGAATAATGATTCTTACTTTTTCAAGCACTTTTCCAACACTGGGTGCAAATCCATAACAAGTTACCTCGGCTTAGAAAGTTATTATAAATCATTTAAGACATTCATATTGTTATATAGGTACTGCCATCTCATGCCCCATATAAGACAAAAGACTAACTTCACTGCAAAATCCAGGGGTAGTAGTTCATGACAGACACACTTTTTACCTTCCATTTCCATTGGACTAGGAACATGTTCATAGTCAGCTGTCACGTGCATATAGAACTGCAACGATTCTTTCAGGCATGCTACTTCATCCATATTTCTGAGCCCACAATAATAATATCCCCATAATATGATAGCTAAACTGTCTCATATGATCAAAGTTACAAACTCATTTCATACTCTGTAATGGCAGGTTTTTCTCAAAGCCCTATTTCTGAAGGTAAATGATGTAGTGGGAAATTGAATTTTTATTGTAAAGAGTTACAATTTTTTAGCTCCTGTAGTTGCTGAAAAAAACTGGAAAATGTGGTATAGCATATTGTAATAGATTCTAATGCACAGAGAAAAAACAACTTCGACTTCTCTGTTGGTTTTATTCTTGTGATTTAAAGGGGTCTGAACGTTGATCTTTAAAATTTAGCATGGACTTCAACTCATCTGATTTTGCTACTAGTGACTGTAAATTTTAGCAACGTAAAAATTTTTAATCCATCTTAAATAATTTTTTAGCTCCCTGAAGAGGAGCTAGCAAAACCCTAAAAATGAAGCATTTTTTATAAAACAAAATTGTACACTAAGCAAAAAAAATTAGAAGTTCAAAAGACATTTATTTTTCTTCAGAATTATCTCCCAGAGATTCTTGAAATATTATTAAAAACCACACACGAAGCCTAAGACAGAACAAGGCACAACCTTAACCTGTAGGACAACAGCCTAGCTTGTCACAAGATTGAAATGAAGACTAAGTTAGTGCACTTCAGGAGAAAGATTAAGATGTTTGCATGAAGAGCTGCAGCCCCATGGTAATGACTCATGTTGAAGAAGCTTGTAGAGGACTGTATCCTGTGGGAGGAACCTCACCCTAGAGCAGGTGAAGAGTTTGAGTCCTTCCCCTTGAGGAACAAAGAGCAGCAGAAGAAGTGATAACTGACTGCATCCCCCATTCCCTGTCCCCCTGTGGGAGAAGGTAGAGAAGCTGGAAGCAGAACTGAGCCTGGGAAGAAGGGAGGTGAGGGTGAAGGTGTGTTCTAAGATTTGGTTGGATTACTTGTTAACCTACTCTGATTTGATGGGTAAATTGATGGTGGTGGTGTTTAAAATAAACTGATGGTTTTTCCCCAGACTGAGTCTGGGTTTTGCCCATGATGATTATTGGTGACTAAATCTTCTGTCCCTTGTCTCAGTCCTCAAGCCTTTTGTTATATTTTCTCCTTGCCATCCCACTGTGAGGTGGAAGTGAGCAAGCAACACATGTAAGCCTTCTGGCCTGTGGCAGAGCAGTGAGTGGGGTCACGTCTCTGATCTCTATGGGAAGGAGGTTAGGGTCATCATTGCCCCAACAGGGATTTGTCTAATCAGAAGTAACTGGCTACCTCTGCCTTCTCACTGGTTCAAAAAGTTCACTGTTGACTGTTCTTTGCTGAATGGGGCAGCACAGGACTTACTGAGAAAGAGTTGAATTAAGTTGAGAACAACATTTCAAAATCCACAAACCTGGAACAATTCCACATTTTACAGGGACAACAGTAGTCTGGCCCATTTCCATTAAGAACACGTGTAGTCTCTGAGAACTTGCCTTTTAATTTTGCCAAAGATAGTGTTCTTCATTTAAAGCATATTATCTATGCTGAACTTCAAGTTTATTTTAGGTTACCATTCAGTTTGGTGGCTTCCTTATAATCTACAGCCTTTGTTTGTATGATTATTTGCTTACCCGTCTCACTGATGCATAAAAAGCACAAGCCTTTTGCCAGTTCTTAAGCTTCATGTACTGAAATAATTTCACTTTTGTTTCCTCTTGGGCACAAAAATCTATGTAAAGGTCACTTTTGCCTCAAAGTATAAACTTTTCAAGGTTATACAGTGCAGTTTTCTAACTTTTTTTCTAACACTGTCTTTCTAACAACTTATCTACTAAAGCAGCTCCTTATTACATCATTTACTGTTCCAAGAAAAATATTACTTATATTGATAGCTGTGAAAAAACACAGAAGACAAAGATCTACTAAAGAATAAGTTACACAAAAATAGGTGTTCTACTTCCTGAGCAGAACAACTTGAGATGAATATGCATACTTGAAACAAAATGCTATTCATTTTAGGAAGGCCATAAAAACTATTAATCTATAAAATGGATCAGATTTTTTTTTTTAAATCTCCTAGCTTGCAAGTGTTTAATCCAAAAACTAAACTAATAACAAGCATTGATAATTAAGCATTTAGAATAGCACAGTATTGCAAACACACTTAGTAGAAACTGTATAACATTTTTTTTCAGAAAATGCCATGCAAGTAAAACTCCATTTTGTTCAAGTAGTCTGCACTCATGTCTCTACTCAGAGCTCCGGGTGCCTGAGAGGGCTCTGGAGTTCAGTTACCAGGGAATGGAAAGCAGTCAGTACCAAGGCAAACTTCAGAGCCTGGAACTGAACTTACGTATCCCAGGAGTACGATTTCCAGTCACTAAACTCCAGTGAAGATTAACAGAAGTGGCCACGATCTATGCTGTGAGATTAGAAAAGCAGGCTCTGCAGATGAGTTGCATTTTAGGCCAAAATGCTGATCCATAATACAAAACAGTCTTAGGTACAGTAGGGTTTTGGGTTTTTTTTGGTTAACCCAGGTAATTACATCAAACCATACAGTAACAGAACGTTTTGGTAGAAAACTCAGCAATACTGAGTATGCTTTTTGACAATGGTCTCAATAGTACATTCCATCTATCTGTACTGATGTGAAACCTCTCTCCTTCTTCATTGTTTCAAAAAAAACACAAAAATCATCTAATAACTGCTACAAATTTTAGAGGAAAATAAGGTAGTATGAGTTTATGTAAAGAAGTAGCAATAATGAAAAGTTAGGCTGGAAAATTGATATTCTGCTAATTTTCAACTCTTGTGAGAAGGAGTTCCCAGAATCACACTCCTATCTACTGGAAGCTGCAGTAGAGAAGTTCATGACATTACATGACTAGTCTAGATTTATTTTGTACTGTAAAACATATACAAGACAGGTGCATAGAAGACTTTTCAGTGTCAAATGCAACTGTTTGTTAGAGCTTGAAATGCTCTGTTAAGGTCAAGAAATAGTTTCTGTTGGAATACTTGCTTCATTCTGGAATAAAGTCAAATTAACTCTGCTTATTCTTGGTTCCCCACATCTGCCTAAAAATAAGAAATTCAATATCAAAAAGCAGAAATTTGTGAGTATCTCATGAACCATGATCTACTGTCAAAGGCAAGTGGGAAAAGCAAGTTCAGTAGTCTAATGTCTCTTATTATTATGCACAAGGTTTTTACTTCTTACTGGCCCCCAGAAACGCCCAAACTTTCAGAATTTTATTTTTAAAAAAGTTCCAAAGCTACTTCTGCCTTCCAAAAGTTCACTTAAACTTTTCTGAAATTTCCAAAGGTACTTAAAGTCTGCTGTTAGGACGACTGTTAAGGAAGCATCCAGGATGTTGAGGCCAAATGTGTGGCAGCCTCGTCTCATCTCCTGGCTACAATTTTCTCAAAGTTATTTTACTGACTGTAGTCCGTGCCTCATTTCCTGTTCTCAGGCTTTGAACATGGATGTGGCTGGAATCCAGGCTTCAAAAAGGGTTTGTTTGCTTTCAGATCTGCCAAGTCCATTCATTCAATGATTTTTCTGCCTGGTGGCAATGACAATCTGGTAACATAAAAATGTTATTTCCTGTAGCGTATTAAACACTAAATGCTTTCTCCTTTTACAACAGTGCCAGCTAACCTGTCACTGAGTACAGGAGTACGCTCCTCTTTTGAATAGATGCTATTCTTATACATACAATCCTATGTGTTGGTAGAAGTTAGGAAATAACTAGCTGAACACCAGCCCTGTTTACAAGAAACTCTGGAAAACAGGGTGAAAACCAGGCTATGAGCTGGTGGCGTGTGTGCCGTCATCACAAATTGGACAAATTACATATGGGCCACACTAGCAGGAGTATGAACAGCAGATACAGGGAAGTTATTTTTCCCCTTTGGTTGGCACCAGCCAGGCTGCACCTGTAATATTGTGTCCAGATTGTGGCCCACCAATTCATGAAGGATTTTGACAAACTGGACTTGGGTGCAGTTTGACCTAAATGGTCAGGGTCCCATATATATTCCCACTATAAGTTAGAATATAGTAGCTGGATTTTTTCAATCCAGTGAAGGGGAATGGACTAAGGAGTGACCTGAAACTAGTTACATACTCCAAAAATTAACTGAAAAAATTAGAGCCAAATTCCTCCTCGTAGCTGCAAATCCAAAACAATAGGCAAAAGGTATTATAATGGTATGTTAGGAGGTTCAGGTCTGACATGAGAAGTTTTTTCACTAGGAGAGCAGTGCGGGACTAAAACATGTTGTCCCAGGAGGCTGTGGGATCACTATCCCTGGAGGTTTTCAAAACTCAACCAAAGCTCCAGTTGCCCTCATTCAGTATTGGAAATAACCATGCTTTGATTGGGAGGTTGGTTCAGAGATCCTCTTTCAAAGAGCATTTCTTTTATTGCATACTTAACAACAGCTTTGTGGAATATGACAAGAAGTGCTAATGGTATACTCAAGCAGAAACACAGGGAAAAGTATTCTACAACAATTATTTGGCTCAGCAGTGCTGAAAAGAAGTCACTTAACTTCTACAAATAGAAAAAGCATAGCTCTTCACGCTTTTTATAAATGACTGTGACAGTAGTTAGCTCTCTTGAAATCTGACCAATGACCTCACACATATTTCCAATTCCATGCAATGCAATGGGCAACAAAATTTTTGAGTTTACGCTTTTATACTGATGTGTGAAGGTTATAGAAAAGCAATTTAAAAAGTAAAAGAACAAACAAAAAAGAACTAAGTTCAGCAATGCAAAACAGAACTTTTCTTGATCAAAAAATTACAATTTTGCCATTATTCAAC
Organism: Merops nubicus; assembly: GCF_000691845.1. Lineage (NCBI taxonomy): Eukaryota > Metazoa > Chordata > Aves > Coraciiformes > Meropidae > Merops > Merops nubicus. The sequence continues at coordinate 22,173 of NW_008589872.1, forward strand.
TGAAATGAGAAAAGACATCACATGAAAGTCCTCTTCAGAAGACCACGATACTGCTTCAAGTCTAGCAGACCAACAGAAATTATGATGTAATTAAAGACTCAAGAATAACTTCAAAAAAGAACCTCAAACCCAATTTTGTTTAAAATTAATAGATTCTCATGTACAGGCAGATAACACTACTACATTCTTGATGCCATTCACAACTTAGTTTTCAGCTTTCATATCAGTGAAAATTAAATATTGATAAAAACTACACAAGCCATATAATGGTAATAATGGCCATGTTCAACAGTATCAAACAGTAAGATATTTCACTGTGACTTTTTCTCTAAACAGAATAAATCCTCCTGAAATTGTCAGTAAAAATAAATTTCTGAAGTTTTTAGCTTTTTCATCTATATATGGCTTAACTTCTTTTAACGATGGAACTAACTCGGAAAAACACACATGATTTTCATGTTTCCCATTCCCTAAATTAAGGAATATATACTTTAATTATTGCATGATATTCATTAACCTGCAACAGGAACAGTGCAGCAGTAATCAGTTTAAGTGCAGAACATCTTTAAAGAGCCTACAAAGTAATCACAGAATAAGAAGGCCCTAGACATCATGAAACAGTTGCTTACAAAAGAAATAACTTTGTTCACACAAAGAAATACTTCTGTGATTAAGAGACAGGTAGTATTTTTCCTAATCAGTACAATGCTCTTAACTGAATTCACATGAAAAACAAGGTGACCAAAATCTGAATCCTAGGTTAAAAACACACAGCCAAAATAAGTTAATGAAGTTCACACATATGGGACATTATGATTTCCAATAATTTCACTGAAAGAACTATTGTAAAAAGCAGATTTTTGAGTATGTATACTCTAAGTGAATTACACTGTCTGTGTCTGAAATGCTAAAAAAATGAAAAAGAGCTATGAGATTAGAAAGAAAGGAATGTGGTTGCTAAATTATCTTGTCCTGGGTTTATACCAAGGAGCTGCTGCTCACTTGTAGCTCACGTGGGAAAAGCAAACTTAGTCAGCATCCAAACCTATGACCTGTTTCAGTGTCTCCTTGTCATGCAAGGGAGAAGGGTAAGTACATCCTATTATTCCCTAACAGCATTTGCCTCATGCTGGGGAATGGAATCAGAAATTCTCTGCTCGTGGGAACTTGATACAACCCATTCTTAGAAGTAAAAGACATGGGTTAGATGAAGTCTTCAAGCTGCCCTGTCTCAGTTCTCTCTTTTCCCATTTACTAGGGCTTTCTGAAAAGGCTTCCAGTTCACACTTTACCACATTTTGTTCTCAGCTTATTTGACGTTCTCCACAAAATAGCAAATACTGCTCTCACTGCACTCTTTCCAACATCATAGTGTATTCATTAATTGATCTGGTATGAATCTAAATTGTAACTGTAAATGGAGTCACATCACTGAATCCAGTCTATTTTAATACATTCAGAAGCTCCATAGAAAAGACAAGACAGGAAAAGGAAAAAAACCCTCAGGTTTAATAGCTGAGTAGGATGTAATTTGAATCAACAGTTTACACACCAGCTAGACAAAAAGTCTAGTTGGAACTGGCAGGATTACCTTACCTATTTTTTTTCTGTTTATAATGCTCAGTATTGAATAAAACTCCAGCCTTTGTTTATTACCTTTGTTTATAGGCAGCAGTGAGTCTGCTTTTTGTTGACAAGGTTGCAGTGACAACAGCTACTTAGCTATTGTCCTATTGACAATAGTCCTGTGCAAGTCTACAAGATAAAGTGAACATGGAGAAGATGAATATATGGCCAATTAAAAGATGACTCAATGTTACCATCTTTCTGTGTGGTTTTAATAACATCAAGATAAAGATGGACAGTATGCATGCATATCAAGGAAAAAATAGATAATTCCTCGTTGTACTTGCTACTTCCATATTTTCCTCAGAGTAACAGATAGGTACTTGCTTCTACCTTTTCTGCAGCAGCTCAAGCTAACTGCATGATTAAATCAAGAAGTAATATCTTTGTGAAAAAATGTTTCTTCTTGTTTGTTAAAATTAATCTTTAGCTGAAATGTTTATTGTATTTTTAAAAGCTGTAATATATAAAGAGCTATAAAGTCACAATTAAGGTTTAAACAGGCAGAATAGTGACATTCAATTAATCTAGAACTTCTTCAACACTCTTCGCTACAATAAATAAGAGAAGCATTTAAAAATTAAAAGAATAGCACATTCCTCCAGTAGTTTAACAATGGCCAAATCGTGCAAAGCTACCCAATTTCTCCATAACTGTCAGTTATGAGACGAGCCACATATAAATAAGGAAGATTCCTTCGTAACTCCAGAAGAAAATTACTGCACACCTTTGAGTATCTTCATATCCCTGTGTTTTATTTCAGTATAACTGAGAATGTTCTAATCATCCTTTTCTGAATCTTACTTAAAATCCTAACCTAGAAGTTTCCACAACCTTTAAACAAATGTTTTGGTGATTATACTTGGATATTTTTTCCTCATTCTCATTAGCTGCTCCTGCAGTGGGGGAAAAAAAAAAAAAAAAAAAAAAAACACCACACTGTGAAAGAGCTTCTTTAAACCATGATGAGTCTATCAATTCCCATCATGTTTTTCCTCATTTGTTTGTCAAATAAACATTCTTGCCTAAACTTTTCATTTAAAAAGTTCACATAAAAAGTCTTCATTATTCTTCTAATAAGTTTTGCAACATACTTCTGTACCTTCTCAGCCTATACTGAAAATATCAGTAGGAATTTTTAATAGGTAAGCTATAACTATATTTAATAGTTAAGCACCAAATGAGTAAACTAAATCCATACTGTTATACACAGTAGTGGTAGTTCTTTCTACTCTTTACCCTTGTAACAAGGCAAATACTTCCCAGGTAATTTTAGGTCTCACTGAAAGTAAGATTAACCATGCCAACTGTTTTTTAAAAAGGGAAACTTCCATTGCATCTCTCCAAGGAAACTTTCCAAGTTCATTCCACAGCTGCATTCTCTCAATTAAAAATAATTTATCTCCAGTTCCATGGGCTTTGTCCCTGTGTTTGTAATCCATACTATCCCAAAGGAGCTGCTTTGGTAAAGTGCTGAAACTGTAAGTACTAATCCTCAGCTGATAATGGAGATCAGGAGCAAGAGGTTGAACTTCCTGGCAGCCTACTTTTACTGGAAGTCTATATGACAAAGCACAAGAATATGATCTTTAAAGATGGGCATTTGTACTGCAATTTCATTTATATTTTATACTAGTCTTACTAAATAAAAGAAATTCCAAGATTGCAGATAATTATGGTCAACTTTTTATTTTCATTAACTCATTATGGAAGAAGATGTAAGCAGTCACCTTGTGTGCCTTAGATATCCAGATACTTTCAACTTCACTCAAATAATTTCTGCCAGTTCTGGTGGGAAAGAACAATTGGCTCAAAGATTTTGGTTTCACATTTGTAAAACTAGTCACAGTGACAGAAGGGAACTTCTGGAACTGTCACACCTAAGGGTAAAGATGTACCATGAGCTCAGGCTTTACTGAATATTGGACAGGACACAATCAGAGACAGATATCTTATATTAGGTGGTACTATTTGAATCTTCAGTTGTACTGATACCATAATATCATCAGGTATTGTTGCTGCTAGGCAGTTTGGACAAGTGGAGTTTTCAGAAAGTGCATAGGAGCAATGGGTCTTTCTTTCAGCACTCAATCTCATATCATTGATGAGCAGCCCTTAATTTCTATTAGCAAGGGCACGAATGTCAGGAAAAATCTGTAGTATGTGTATTGCTATAATACAGTTAGGATCATGACACACAAACTGGAGCACAGGAATTTCCACCTCAACATGAGGAAGAACTTCTTTACTGTAAGGTTTCCAGAGCACTGGAACAGGCTCCCCAGGGAAGTTGTGGAGTTTCCTACCTTGGAGACTTTTAAGACCCATCGGGATGTGTTCCTGTGTGACCTGCCCTAGACTAGATGGTCCTGCTCTGGCAGGGGGGTTGGACTCGATGATCTCTGGAGGTCCCTTCCAACCCCTAACATTCTGTGATTCTGTGAACTATCACCACTTGCAGTAGTCTAGGTATTAAAAAACCCAAACACGGAAACAATTTCTAAGACCTCTAAGTCAATCAGCAACGACAGAACCACAGGTAAAAACAGTGAAAGAAGAACCAGAGCTCCTTGCTAAACAGAAGGGAAACTATCTCATTACTTCTTTTGTAACTGAAAACTACTTTATAAACTAGAATTTGGATTATTTTGCAGTTATTACAGCACCCTTATTGTGTTACAAACTTTATCACTCCTATTTGGATATTTTCTATGCATCATTGACAGAGCCATACACAGACTTTCATCCCCTACACATAAACTCTCACCTGAAATTTAAATCACCAAGAAATACATTTGGCTCTAATAAAAACTTCCTTTTACAGTCTATTTGTATCCCCTCATTCTACTTTTGGTATTTTGAAGACATGCTGATTTTTATAGCTGATTTTTTTATACACATTTCTTCCCGATTCACTCACTTGATTGAAATGTTTTGTAACAGGTATGTTATATTAGTCTAAAAACATTAGAAATATAGTTGCATTTTGGCTATTTCTACTTTTTTTTTCTGATACTCTTTGTGTTAGGAATTCAAATACAAGTTTTAAGAAAGCTGGGCCACACCAATGTAATTTTTTTAAACTTCATTATTAGAAGCATGCAAACTACTGTTCTATCCAAATAATTTACTTGCAAAAAGTTTTAGTTTATATTTTATTTGTTTTCATAAACCATATGTTTATATACTTAATACTAAATTTTATTTTAAATGTATGCAATATTTACCACATGCACCTTAAAAAGAGCCTAATTCTGTTGCTGGCAATTAAGTACGTTGCAACACTATTACATTTATAAAGGGCATCTCCAGCAGAGATAATATTTCTCACAGTCACTCTGGTTACTTTATTTGCATCATCAGTTGACTTACAGAAGTAAGCCATTTCAACTTCATAATTGTAGCCTGCAAAAGTGCCCAAAATAACTAAGTTACTGTGTTAAACTTTTTAATCCTTACTATGAAAGCAAATTTACTTTTTCATTAGACAATTACAGACACAGTCAAAATAAATACATGCTAAATAATAGGTCAGACGGTCTTGGCTCCGAAATGTAACACCTCCTGACATTGTAGTATCATGATTAGAGCGAGTTCATTCCACATTGTTTACAACATTTATGAGCATTTTCAATTATTAAGTAGCCCCTATCTTTTTACCTCTGTGACAGAATTGTTCCTTTCTTGATGATTTTCCTTTTTTAAAGAACAGGAAGTAACTCTGATCAATGCTAGGAAAGATTGCATAAGCAAGTCTCAGCCATGCTCACCATGTGGTTCTCTCATCTCCACCTAAGCATACTATATCAACATGCCTGACACTGAATTATCACCACCAGAACCGGTGGTAGCAGTCAGCTGTGGTGCATCTTGGGTTTGACTCTGTGAGTATTGCTACTGTAAAAGTACCACCAGTGGAGCCATAGTGCCAGCAGCACTACAGGGAGAGATCCACTAGAAACAGTTTCCCAGTACTCAAAATCTGGTAATTTTTCATACTGCTCACATTTTAAAAGTAACAGGAAGAAGGGCCAAAGCACAGATTTTTTTTCCATCATGTTAATGTAACCTCTCTTAGAAATAAGCAAAAGAAACTTGCCTTAAAATGGAGATACAAATATAAAAAATAATAATGCCATTTTTTTATGAGGAAGGAGATCACAAAGGGAGAGACACCTGCAGGAGACACTTTTCGGAAGTGCACGAACAAGGTCTGTAATAATCTACCTCATCCTAATAATACCTAAACCCATGCCCCCATACCTCCATACCTTCCATTTACTCAAAGTGCACCAAATTCATATTTTCTTTCTGAGAAGTTTAACCTCAATTTAGGTTGGAGCAATATTTCTCCATTTAAGATGAACAGTATTTGATAATGAGTGAAAAGGGATTTGTGCCTCAAACTTTCTAAATAGTTACTCTAATAGTATATCTGAAAGACAATGCTTGACTTTTCCAAATAATTTGAGTTCTGCAAAACCACACCCAAAAAAAAAAATCAGTACCAGAGAGAAGATCAGAATTCAATCCTATATTTAAATCCTTTAGCCTCTTAATTAAAGCTTATTAATTAACCATTAAGAGCTCAGAGCTACTGCATATAAATGAGTGTTCTAAGAGAATAATGTTAGACCACCAGCAGGCCACGCTCTGCTGTCCATAATCCCATAAGTGGAAGTATGCAGTAACAGCAGGCTCTGTAAACTAGCATAGGAATGCAAGGACACTGACACTCAAAGGGCAGGAACCATCTCAGAAACAGCTCTGAAAATCTGTTTCCTTATAACACTTGAACATGTTTCTCTGCCAAGATTTTGGTATCAGTTTATTAAAGACTTCTCCTGGAGTAATTCTGTTTGGGAAAAAAAAGGTAAATATAAGAGATTTTATTCGCATTTGTTTTAGTGTAACTGCACTTAAAACAAGTAGAACAAATCTTAATTCTGCTTTTCATCGTTGAACATGAGAACTATTATACAAGAAAAAGATAATGCATTCTATTTCTTCATATTGTTGAACAGGACTTATGAATTACTACATAGCTATGGAATCATGTAAATTGCTGAGAATTCTTTTTACTTCAATAATAAGATCTACAAACCTAACCTTTAAGTGGTGTTAGCCTCACTGATGTTCACTGCAAATCAGACTTGCCAGACTCTAGCAGAAAGAAAACTTTGTGTTGTTCTCCATTTCTCTCTTCTCACTGGGGTTTCTTCAACTCCCACAGCCTTTCAACAAAACTACCACCCCAAATTAAAGACATTGTGGAATATAATTTGGAGGAAAAAGTATCAATTATGACTCCTGCCATAGAACATGATCAATTCCACCTAAAGAAAATAAATCCACATGTACAAAATCAGTTGCCATTCTTATTTTACATGTCTTTTATATCTATGATTGACCAGATATTACTATTCAAAGAAGACAAATAACAATATTGAAAAATTTCCATTTCTTCTTTCTGCTTTTCTGCAACAGGATCTTTATAACAGTAAGTTTCCAGCATTGGAAGTAACATCTTTACTTAAATATGGACACCCAAAAAAGAAGCTGATCATATATACATCTCTCTTTCATCTTTCCCTGGCCTCTATCAGTACAGACAAAAGATAGGCAAAGGCATTGGCTAAGATGTAACAGTCAATACTTGAACAAATCGCCAGAGATAAAGTTGTCATCCTAGGAATACCACAACTCAATGTTACATGTTTAACTAAAGAAAAAATATTTATTTAGTATATAGGTAATTAATATTGTAATAGCTACAAAATATACACAATGAAGCCACAAATTCAGCAGTAAATCTTTTGGAGAATAGTCTCCAACAAAGCAGATAGCATAACATTTTCTGTAAGGAGGAGAACGCAGTGTCACCCCTACATATGATGGAATATGACTGGAATTAATTTGTTATCTTTAATATACAGTTAATCTTGAAACACACAACCAACATTCTGGTGTTTCAGAAGTCACTCCATTAGATGTTTGTCATATAAATGTCAGTAGTTTTCACCCTGTTGGTGAACAGCACTAGGAACAATAAAATATGTTTTGCTCCTAGGAACATAATTGGGTGATAGGGAGGTCCACAAGTGTTCAAAAACTGTTTTCTGACGCAGTCGGTATCCATGGGCAAAGTTCACCTCAGATGAGAAGTCTGACTGTTCCTATTGACATAATTCAAGTTCTCTCTGTTGAATATCCTTGCACTCAACCAAGAATATCCCTTTCCTGAAACAAAACTATCCTTAGTAATCAGCTGTGGAAGGAGGGAATATACAAGTGGGTGTATAAAGGACGAGAAAAAGATGACATGTATAACTAATAAGTGAAATTACTGACAAATTTTAAAATTTTGGAATCATTGAATCATGTTTCTGACAGATCAAGATTCCTAGCAGGCCACAATGAAAACTGGATTTTTGCTTCTGTGAAACTTTTTTTTTTTCTCTGTGACAATCTTCACCGTCTGTTAATGCTATTCATAGATGAGGTTTCATACACAGCAGTACTCAGCCTCACCCGAGGCTTCTGATCAACTCACCCCGGCACCACCTGTCTATATTTGTTCTCAGTCCAAGATACTCCAGGAGCCACAACACCCTGAATTTACTCCAACTTTGCCACTACACAGAACATAATCAGAAAAACGTTCAGGATAGGTAAGCGCAATTCCTTCTTATGTAAAACCAATATTACTTCTACTATGATCACAAAGTCACCTGCGAGCACATATGTAAAAGCAAATAAGAATGATTATACTGAAAAATTAAAAAGATACATCTATTTGAAAAATAGAATAGCTGACTGAGGGTTTCATGATTTAAATGTTTTGAGGACCATGGTCCTCTTAGAACATATTTGAAATGTTTTAGTTTTCTGTTCAGTCATCCTTTAATCTCTAAAACCAGAACTAGAGTGAGGACTATCACCACATCACAAAAATCTGCACATGACGATAAAGCACAACTGTCATCTAGTATGTCTCTTGCTAGGCAAACATGGCAGAGCTCCACATACTGTAGTCAGCTTTTCTACACCAGTCTAGCATCTTCCTGCCTTAAATAAAGGAGGATAAATAGACATTTCTTTCCTCTAGCCTTACTGCCACTCCACACCTCTTCAATTAAGGCATGAATACTTAATTTTATTTTTATCTCATGAACTGACCAAATGCTCCAATTATTCCTTATTGAAGGAATAAAACATGACAACAGTGAAAAGAACACTTTCCTCACCCTCATTCTGAAACACGTGATACTATCAACCAAACATATCAAAATAAAAGCATATAACAGAATAAAGTCTTCCAAAGACAAACACATTAACTCATAGCTATTATTACTGAAAGGACTTGTAAGTTTAAAAGCATGTAGCCAACATTTGAACTTTATTCTGAAAAGCTCCACCACTGGGAAGCCTAATTGTATTTCCAGCAGGTCAAATTGTGTTTCCTGACTCCAGGGGACAGGAATTCCCTAGATACTGATGACTGACAGGTCTGGCTCTGTTTGCAACCTGCAAGTAAGTAAAAATGCCCACTGCTATGTGAAGCTCAGCATGAAAAGCAACTGCTGTTTCCACAGGTATCACTAGCCGCTGAAAATGCTCAATACTTCAGTGGCATTCAACACTGCCCCAGCTGGGTCATTTGTAGAAGTCATTTACCCAAGTACAAACTACTCTCAGCACTCACATTCAATAGCAAAAATTAAGATGTAGAGCTTAAACCACACAGGTAGCCTTTGTGAAGTGCCAAACATCTTTCAGTACTGAAGAAACTCAATGGAGTTAAAAGGTATTTTTAACCAGCACTTCTAGAATTACTGTTATTAACTAGTTTAGAACCTATTTCCTGATTCTGAAATCAGTTATTGGTTCATGAACCTGATTTTTTCTATTTTAAGAATCTGATCCAGCTTGGAGGGTTGTTATGAAGTTATGTTACGACTGATTCAACCACAATCACTAAATCTCTCCTCTCCTGAATATTTATGCAACGTTGTTCATTTTGCTCTTTTCATGTCTTTGTATCTCTACCCTCAATGCAAAATAAAAATATTTAGACTCTTTCTTATCTCAATTTACCATTCATTAAAACTACCCTTTGAAAGCCTTTTTGATTACACCACTCACGTATTTGATATAGAAAATCAAAAGTCTTCAGTAAAGTCATACTTTTTCAGGAAATGTTATTTTGACTTCTCATAACCTTTTATACATCTCTGAATTCAAAATCTTGGTCAACTTTCTTCCCAGTTCATCCAGTAACTAAAAAAAAAATCTCCTAGTTATTTTCAGAAACTTTCCAGTCACTCAAGTAACATATACAGAAAAAAAAGGTATCTTTTGTTCATGCTTTCTTACTATCTGTTCCTATGGGGTGGGGGGGAAACCACACAAACAACACACCACCACACCACAGGGATTGCTCTGGGAGAAAGTTACTGCTCTGCAAAATCCAAACAATTAATGACCTCCACATTAGTTTGATCCTTGCTTATGTGTGATATCATATCGGGGGTTTATTCCACTTTGTTAAAAGCTATTCTGAGTTTCTCCAGGTGAAATGTTAAGAGGATAAAAGGGGTTGAAAGGACATGAGAAGGAGGAATAAAATGAGGACAGGTACTGCAGAGCTGGTTTATCTACAGCCTTGTGGAAAAGGTCTACAGAACCATCCTAGGAGAAAGTATCTCTTAGCCTGTAGTACTAGCTAAAACTACAAGTTGACCACAACAGTGAGCACAAGTCATCAGGTTGCAAGTAAAAACAGAAGCTATAATGCCAAAACAAGCCCAAGTTAACTGTGTAATAAAAATATTTCCCAAGTGAAAATAGACACCTGAGGAGAGGGACTTGGTGGTGCTG
>NW_008589873.1:0-3129 GCF_000691845.1 Merops nubicus
GGCAGGGACTGGGTGGCTTATCTTCGGCTTGCGGGTTTGAGCCACACACACAGCCTGAAACGGGGGAGAGAAGTACTCCCACTTTGCAAAGAGACCAGAACCACGGTCAATACATTTTGAAACTCTGGCTGTTTTCGTGGTAGAAAAGCTACCTTCGGCTACTTTTTTTTTTTCACCGCCTTATTTCCTCTCTCCCCTCCCCACTCCTTACAGAAGGTACCAGGATGCCTGAAATACTGGGCGGCAGCAGCACAGAGATAGAGGCTCCGTAAAACAGACCCGCCACTCCCAGACCCCACGCAGCGGCCCGGTGCCACCCCAGTGGTACCGCATCCACAGCAGGACCAATGTCAGGACGATCTGCAAAAAAATACAGCTTCTAAGCTCTTATTTAGGGGGAGTGAGCAACTCACGCGTGATTCATGCCAATAAAAGGCTCATAGCATCTCAGTCTACTTCACCGGGGTGTGTGCACAACACGAGTATGCATATCGACATGATTGTGGTTTAGGCTGAATAAGTGAAGGTTTAAACCTGGTCTCCACGTAGAAATAAATTTCTAGATAACTCTATCCTTTCAAGGCTGAGGGGGATTTAAGCTTCATAATACTAGCCTCTAAGGCAAACTCCTAAGACAGTAAATGAAGAAGAGCACGTTTTTCACTGGCAGAACTTTCTTCATCTTTCTCCCACCAGCTTAAATTAGACCTTTTAATCTACCTGACTATGCTGTTTTAAATATCTATTTTTTAACCAGAGCATTATAATTCTATAGCTGTTTCTAGGGGAGCTTACATCCTCTGATCTTTGTTAAGCCTGACTGGAACTGACTGCTCTAAAACCTACCGCCATAGGTTTAATTTAAAGGAACATATTTCACCATATACCATGATGAGTAACTTTTCCACTTCTCAGAAAACCGCTTTTTTTTTTTTTTTGCATATTTATGCATGTTTCATAAAAAAATACCACCAGTAATGTATCAAACTGTCAGGAACTATATTGCTCTATCAAGCAGGAGCATATCTTATGCACACTTGTCAGATGTCCAGCCACTATGTTATTATTTTCTTCGTATGTCTCACCTTAACTGCATATTTTAAAAGGAACCTGGAAGATTGACGGACCTAAGATACATAATTTTATCACAAAAGGGCACCTGTTTTTTTCTGACAATATGGAAAAGAAAGAAATTCTTCTTTCTCAAAAGCAAACAATCCTGCCAACCCAGCTGTCTCTCTGCCTCACACACCCTATGCGTTTATCATCTGTCTTGCTATTATCTCTCCCCAGGCCTTCTGTCTTACTGGCATGGCTTGAGGAACATCAAGCATGACTGATCTTGCAGACCACTCTGTCAATGAGTACACACCTGTATCCACTTCATGAATGTAACACCAGCCTTCATCTTTCTGTGACTTTCCATCCACCCTCTCCCCAAGACCTAGCTCCTAGGAAGGATGGACTTGTCAGAGAGGAGATTAACTCATACATGAAGTCACTCATGTGTAGCTGTGATCATCTAATAGTGGTTAATTAAGGATTGCCTGGTGGAAGAACAGAAGTTATTAAAACTCAAGCAGAGGAAGCCAGGGCTTGGTGGACATTTCAGCACTTCCAGCTGAGACATGGCACCTGTGGCAGAGGTAGGAAAGACCCACTTTCCTCATAGAGGCTAGATTGCAGTCAACTCAAGGATAGAAAGCTGAAGGGCTTCATTCAAACAGTTGGGGTTTTTTTATTAAACCATCCCCTCTTGTGCTTTCTTCGAGTAAAATTGGCAAAATGTTCAGGCATGCCGTGGAAAGCATATGCATCTGGGTGTTTTCTCATGTCTGTTGCCGACCAAAGGAGCAAAGCTGTAATCCAGACAGCTTGCTCACCCAGGGATGTTCTGGGCAGGAGGTACAAACTACAGAAAAAGTAGAAGGCAGCAACTGGGCAAGAAAAGCACTTTCCAGATGAATGAAAGATGAAGCAGTGGACTCAGTTCCACAAGGAGGTACCACCACACTATGCATGTGACAGTTAATTTCCTGGGGTGAACAATAGATACATTTATAATCACCTTTATGTGGCCTGAATAAATTCATATTTTACAAGGCAAGAAAAAAAAATTTCCTTGGTGCTTTCTGACAATGATTCTTTGATCAATCATTTATATATGAAAAGTAGAGAAATAAATTGTGAAAGGCAACCAACAACAACAAAAAATCACCTTTTGAAGATTTGATATTCCAAAGGCCTACTTTATGCTAAAGCCAGCAACCTACAAAATGCCACTAAAGATCTTGCTAGTCCGCAGGGCAGAATAAAAGCCTTTAATACTGGCAGCAGGTCGAGGTCTATTTCCACTCTCCTTTCCATTTGGTCCACTCTTCTGGGGGTGGGGAGGTGGGGGGGAGAGGGTGCAGTAAATCCTTCAGCTGATCGAATATACAAAGTTTCACAGTATTATAATTTATACTGGACAAATAACGTGCACAATATATTTGTGTTCCAGGTTGCTTTAGATGAAGCTATAGCCCAGTGTGAATGGCAAGTACTGTTATTGTACCCATATGCGACAGAATTTTGGGTACACCTTCAGAAACAGTGGGATTTTCATGTGCCAGTGTCCAGAAACTAAAAATCCATCTGTAGTTCTGAGGTACTGCTAATGGCATAGCTAAAGTTATTCATAGCTCAGGTTTACCAGAAATAGTTGGAACAAATTAATAATGAATTAGAACATTTCTTATCATGGCAGGAGCGAGAGGGAATAAATAGAATCATCCATATTTTCTTATTACAAAACAGTATGCAGCCTATTACCAAACACTAATTTGGTGTTGCTTGTGCTGGAAAGTTGTTGAAGGGTCCCTGGCTCCTGACAGCGCGGCTTAATTCAGCCTGGCAGCAGCAAGGCTGCGCAGCAGCCGCCCAGGGCGGGCAGGTGAGGACTGTCCCCACAGGGGCGAGTCCTGCCAGGGCCGGGCGCCGCCCAACAGCTCCAATTAACCGCGCTGAGGACAACAGAGCAGGGCACGCAGAGCCCGCCAGGCGCCAACCGGAGACGCACGTTGTGACGAGAGAATATCAAAGTCGTCTCCTTACGGAGAAGGGAAGAGGCACCTGGCTGGGCACGGC
>NW_008589874.1:0-12356 GCF_000691845.1 Merops nubicus
AGGTCACTGCGTTGTTGGTACGCAACAGTACTAAGTTAACTCTTTCTCTTCATTGACTTCCATTTGATTTTGTTTTCCTGAACTGGATTTTGATTGTGTTATCATTCTTTTCTCTCCACTTTATCATGTCCTTTTCTCCACTTCTGCAAAGAAGTGTCAGTGAAGCGTTGGAGATATTAACAGGGCTTTTGTAACAGACTGGGTGTGGGAAACAAAGCTAAGGAGAGGACTGGAGTCTTCTCCCTTGGAGACTTTTAAGACCCATCTGGATGTGTTCCTGTGTGACCTGCCCTAGACTAAATGGTCCTGCTCTGGCAGGGGGGTTGGACTCGTTGATCTCTGGAGGTCCCTTCCAATCCCTAACATTCTGTGATTCTGTGACTCTGTGACTGAAGTCTATTCCCAGGTGAAGAAACTGTATGTCATTTGTCCTCAAATGGAATGGGCATTTACAGGAGAATTAGCTAATCTCTTCCCTTCCCCATTCTCTTAGGCACAGCATTCATTCCAGCAGCATAAGCCCTCATGAATAAATTTAGTACATCAAATTATATCCTCAAAAAGCCTTAAAAAATACACTATTGTTTGTAAAATGAACTTTAAGAAATGAAAATAACATTAGTAGTGACTCCCATATGCCATGAAATAATATCCTTGCCTTTTCTTGGAGAATAGGGCTGAAACTAGAAAGTAGAGTATTAAGTCAAGTTGTACAGAGCAGTCCTGCAGTGGCAAATAAAAAAGAGCATAAAAATAACCTGTTTTTTGTTTTTTTTTGGGGTTTTTTTGTCTATTCACTGCAAGCAAGATCAACTTCTACTACATTAGTAAGGTCCATTTCTGAGCATTTTTTGATGACTACACACTGATTAGTCTATGATCTTGGATGGGTAGACAGTGGGATAGACAGCTGAAAGGATGAATAACAAACCTCTTGGGGCAGTGGACACATGGGAGTAATTTTCCACTGAACACCTTTGTACTATGTTTCACTTGACACTAGAATGGTTCAGGTGTCACTTAACAAACACCGCCTTTATATATGTTTGTAGGACATATACACAGGACTTGCATTGTTTGAGTGCTGGGAAAGTCCGATGTGAAATCAACCTGCAGTTCATACTTTTGACCTTATAGTATATTACATAATTCTTCAGTTACCATGTGCCACATATAGCTCTAAATAGCCTTTTTAATGCAGAAAATCCTATACTGTGTGCTCCAGTACTTGTATCAGTTACTCCTATATGTTTCATGATGGAGTCACCACCTCTGAATCTGAATCTATAACATAATCTTCTTCTGATGGGTTTGGATGCTCAGTTTGATCAGAATACTCTGAAAAACAAAATAATAATATGACAACGGCCCGTGGAGACTATGTGTACTATATATATTTCATGGCAAACATATATAGTTCATACGCTTTGTCACAAATTAGAAATTCCCTATGATGCATTTCAAGCACAGACATGATCTTGTGTCATACCTAATTTCAAACAGTGTAGATAAGTCTATACTTCAGAAAATGTTTCAGTAGTCTTTGGAGATGGTAGGAGAAATCTGTGAAGTTTCTATAGTATGTGCCTGAACTTGTGCTATTTATGATATTCATGCTGGTGTACCACTGTCTTGTCCATTTACACCGAGTGCTACCAGGTGGATAAATAAATGATCCCTAATTTAATCATGCAACAAAGCTGATGAGATCTGTAAGGAATCTAAGCTTTGCCTGCCCTTTGTGTATACGAAGAAACATTGCACACTGCAGTCTGCATGGAGAAGCAGTGAATGCAAACATTGAATCTGTATTAGCAGTGGAAAAGGAGCAAGTGTTGAACAAAGCAGTTAATGCTCGAGATTTGATATGCATACTGTACACACTTGGGTGAACTTAATTTCATTTTACTCTAGTTCATTTCCAGGGACTGATGTCTATTAGCAGAGAGCATTTAGGTGCCCTCGTGGAGCACATCTTCTGGTTTAATCAGAAAGGAACCAGGTTGTGATCTCTGAGCCTATGCTAATTTGTATGTGCAGTAAAAAGCGGTAAGTAGGATTATCACAGAAGAGCTGAGGGAAAACTGCAGTTCTGAGTAAAACTAAAATGCTAATGTAGACAACAATATAACACTGAGCAAGAGCATATATTGCTTTTAAAATCAACTGCACTACACACAGCACAGGTTTAGCCTAAGGGTCTCAGCAACTGGTGTTTGTTACACTCAACACCGTTAGGCAGGCTATACATACCCAGTTCTCACTATAGCCCAGTGAGAGACAATGTGTACTTTAGAATCAGGCTGGATCACAGCACACATTTTGGGTGTATTTTCACTTTTTAATTTCTGATTTCAAAATGCTAACCAGCACAACCTTTTGTTTTTCAATTTACTCTATCAATCCTTTTAGCCCCCTGCCTGTTCCTTAATAAATGTTGATTTTAAAATGAAAACTTTCAGTGTTCTGGATTTATTTTTTTTTTCCTAATAAATTAATTTGTTGCAACCTGAATTCAGGAAAAGAATCCAATACAAAATTTTAGTGTCCGTAATATTACCTTCTGCTGGAGATTACTGTGAACACACTTAGCAAGGAGTAGCACAGTGAACTACCAGCTAGCCTCCCTTATGAAAGGAGAGCTTTGTGAATTCTTTTGTTCCTAACTGCAGGTGCTTCTAGCTCTGAAAAGATCCTGTGATCTGATAGCTGTTTTTCACATTCTGTGATCACGGGCAGCTTGCATAATACAACAAAGGTGGAAGATTGTTACCTTCCCCAGGGTTGCTTAAAGTTACAGTCCTGATCTCTTGACCTTTAATTTCAGCAAGTTTGATTGCTCAAGGAACCCTGGTGAGCATACTTGGAGCTACTATAGCATTTTGCTGTTCAGTTTATTGTAAGTGCTTTAACACTGACATAGTTTTAGAAGAGCTATAGTTTCTGGGGATCTCCTGCATATCATGGAATTAAGGAATAAAGAGCAACTGACAGCACAAAATAACCCCCAGACTCACAGTACACCACAAAATATTCTGTTATGGATATTATAAATGCTGATGTGTGACAGAACAATGGTGTAAATGTCAGAGGCTGTTTGTGTTACACTCCCCAAGTACGGTGCTCTGCAATGATAAGACCCAAACAAAGGTCAGTAGAGTTCAAAGAAAAGAGAACAGAAAACAGGTTAGGAATGAATTATAAAAATAAATTATTTCTTTGTTTTTGCTTAGCAGATGAATAAAAGAACAGTAATAGCAAAAAACAAGACAGAACAAAATATTTCCATTCACTAAACCTTGTTTATATTCTACTTTTTTATTTATTTATTTCCAGGCAAAGTAAATTAAAACCCCTGCATTTCAAGGTTCAGCAATGCATGTTGTCCAACCCAAACTATTTTTTTCTGTTGTGCCATGAAGTATTAGCAACAAGAGATCTCATAATAAGGTGGCTAAGGTACTCTCCTGTAGGCAGAGTTCAATACCTAAGGGAAAACAAGGAGATGAGATCAAATGTGCAAGGAATGAAGATTAGCAGATTGCAGTGATCACTGGACTCCTGACCAAGAGGAACAAGGTTTTATTCCTCCTTCTGGACCTCTGAACTGAGGTCTTCACTTTGTTGAAAATGTAAAATGTTCTGAAAATTCCAAACCATATTTTAAAATATTTTCTAAATGTTCCACTGTTACTTTTAATGTAGCATAACTGCAGTTTTTAGCTAGAGACAGATTAATCAAATCGAAGTGTTTCCAGTGAGGAATCCTTAGGGTATATCTCAGTGTCTGCCAACTGGAAAGATCAGAAACCCACCAGAAGAAGAAGCTACCCAGTGGCTTAGAGCATCAGAAGGACAAGTAGCTGTGGTGAACATCAGTACTGAAATCAGAGAAAAGTTTTTGATAAATTGCAACAGGGGAATGAAAATCTAATTTTAATCCATACTCATGATTGCAAAACATTCCTATACTATGGTGTGGTAAAATGCAGCAGAGCTACAAAGCGAAATACAATGAAATCTAAAAATTTTTATGAATGAAAAAAAAAGAAAATGCTACAATTATTTACATTTGTAAAATCTGTTTGAACTAAAGAATGGTAAATGGAAGCAATTGTGACATTCGCTTTAGAACAGTCTTAATTCAGATTAAAGGTTTTATGCAGACACACCCACAAAGACATTGAGATTTATGTTGCTCAGCTGCCCCATTAAACATCTCTTCATTTGTGGTCCTCCACATAAAAATCTTGAGAACCACTCAAATCTGAATGACAATGCCAGTTCTCTAAGTCATCCCAGCTTGCTTCTTAAGGGCTAATTAACCCAGAGTGAACTGGTGTTTCTGCATATCATCTTGCATTATACTGAATAGTGCAGTTTGGCCACTTTCTTTATAGGTATCATGATTTAAAAGACTCAGCTATTAAAAGAACAATCAATGTTAATAGCCATTATTTTAGCAATAATTTACTAAGAGCAAACAATTGAAATCTTGGTGAGGCTACACTACCTCTCTGCATCCATTCTCTGCTCCTGGCAGATTTCCAGTCTTGAAGCCTCTCATACATTTTTATAGAGTAAGAGGGTTTCACTTCATGTTTTACTTCTTTCACAGATTTATGTGGGTTCTCTTTTTTGTTTCTGCTCTTTTTGTCTTTTTTTTCTATTTGTTTTGTTTTTAAATATAAGTGTTGGAGTCAACAGTTCAGGTGTTAGTCCAATCTTCTATGAAAAAATTAAGGTTATAGTCCTCATGGTTATGAGGCTAAACTTGAAAACGTCACTTGAGTGTAACTGCAACAACTCAAAGCCAGGTGGTGCAAAGGAAAAAGCAGAGCTTTTTATGTGTGGGGGAAAAAAAATCTAATTGGATTATCTATCTTATTCATATCTCAATGAGACAACATATCCAATAACTACCTACAAATACGCACAGAGCACACTGATTAATTTTTCCAGGTGTTTTCTTAGTCTCTTGTTTTTTTCTCAAGCAGTTCCATATTTGTAAAGTAAAGCTCAACAAATACATGAATATGAATTTAATCAGATTAATAACAATTTTATCCTTCACATCACACAAAACGAAACCTGTTTGTGTTTATTCTGAAGAAATTCAGTTTCTGAGGATTTAAAAAACAATAACAAAAACCACCAGGGGTTGAGTTCCTGTGTTCATCAGTTTATTTTCTATTTATTTTGTATTTCCAGTGATCCTCAGAAACAGAAAGATCTGTCCTGTGGTGGTAAGTCAGTCCATATCAATTACTCTTCTCTTTATATCACTCTTTTAATATAGAAATAACATTTTAAATCTTATCCACAATCCATCGGCCAGAATGCTGGGATGGAAGCAAGACAAAATGGAAGAAATATCAAGGTTTTTTGTGCAACTAGGAGGTCCCCACTGGATCCATATGTCACAAATATAAATTTGTCAATGAGTCAAACCTATTTGGGATCATCTGCCTGTCTCTGAAACAACCAAGTCACCTGTTTTGTTTAATAGAGACAAAATCAGTGTTAGAATGACTTTCAAGAACAATTGCTGAAACACATATTCATTCACTAAAATAGACTTTCAAGGACTGAAGAACAGTGATCTGTGGTGTGAAAAGTTTGTGTCAACAAATTCATGCCTTTATTACAGCACCTGAACATATCCAAATGTTCTTGTTGTTGTACAAACATAGATATTTGGTAATTCTTGTCCCAGAGAGCTCTAATCCTTCCTCTAGTATAAAACTTAATATTTCATCATTAATAACTTGCTGTCACTTCATGTCTTCTGAGCAATGTCCATGGTAATATCTAAAAAGAATATATACATATTATGGGAACTGAAAACATGTAAGTGAGAGGCTTCTATGACTAGCATTTTTTTTCTGAAGTTTAAAAGTACTGTGCATAACAAGTTATAAGAAAAAAAAATGGTATTTCTCTTTATTGCTTCAAAATAATATTACAAACTGATACAAAAAGAGGGAAAAAATGTTATCCAAAAAGAAATGCTTGATTTTACTTAAAAATAAGAAACAGGATAAAATTCCAAACCATAATATGACTTCAGAATCTTTTTTTCAAAATTATTCCTCATTTTTAAAAAATAATTTTCAAATAATATTTGTATACCTGGCCTTTTTTTTTTTTTTTTAGAACTCAAAACATTTAATCAAATAATTTCCAGAGTTCTACTTAGCACTGTTTTCAGTCACAAGAATTTGTCTCATTTGAGACATGATATTAAACTTCACTCTGAAACTAGCACTTTTCAAAGTGAATAAACGTATTACAAATCTGATTACTACTTAGGAAAATATCTTCTGAAGATGTGTTTGTGATTGATCCAACTGATCCATGACCTTTAAGTTTCGTAAGTCTAACATCCTTTGTCATCTTCTCCACACAACTGCATATCACTCAATAGAAAATATATTTGATTTATCTGCACACTTTATTTACCTTTATTATTAAACATTGATGTATATCAGTAAGGCCTTCTTATCCAGATGAATGACTATCTATCTGACTGATATATAGTGTGTTGGATTCAATCATCCAGTAGTGAAGCATTCTCAGAATTTCTCAATAAATTTTTCATCTTAGTCTCTCTCAGTTTCTCCTGTAGTGTTCATTATTTCACTTACACCTGTATAAGTTTAGCAACTTCTAATTAGATTGTAGAGCAGTAAGAATAATTTCTAACCCTAGATATTGTAAATGGAAAAAACTCTGTTAGTAGTTTTCATTTGTTCTCCTATCACAACTACTTATATCCACTATAAAGTTAAATATATTAAACAATTGGAATCTTCCATATGCCATGGGAAGATGAATATAGTAGTTAAAATATCTCATTGTTCAGAAGATTTTAATGTCAATATGGAAATCTCACCCTTTTTAACTATGAATGTTTTTGTTCTGCTCAAGGATCCACCATTCACCTGATATTTATACAGACCAAATAATGTAGACTGTAAGCACATCTTTTTACCCTCCTAGTAATTTTTTGGTAAATTGTGTACCAAAATTTCATTTTGTTTCCCTTCAAACATTTGGGTTGTTCTTTTCTAAACATTTGTCTCGTTACGAACTCTCAAGTGCCAAAGTCTTTTAAAAATATCTATATTTCCAGCAATTCCCTTTCATATCTTTATCATATCAAATGATGCCAGTCAAATGTTTCTTTTAAAAAGATTCTCGGTGAAACTGTGAAAGTGAAAGTGCTGAAAATGAAATCTCTTCATGGTATGTAAAAGCTGCAACAGAAAGTATTCTAACAATCAGTATGGCTTATATATATTTTTTTTTTCTTTTTTTTAAATTTCTCTGCAGCTATGATTTTAGCTCACATCTTGTGAGATTCAGGTGAAGATTTTTACTACGGCCTGAGCTTTCAAACCCTGAGCTAAGCTGTGCATTGACTGCAGTCCCCTGTTACTTTTAAAAGTTTGGCATTCTACAGCACAGTGAAGGTGCTCATGACATGTTTTGCTGTGAATAAGTAGCACCAGGGTCTGTGACAGAGGACAAAATAGCTAGGCACTTAATACATCTGCCCCCTTGATGCTTTCTGTAGGTGGTCAGCCATTCTGAATTAACTGTTGTCTGACTTTTCTTGTTCATGTAATACTCCAGAGTAAAATGTTTCAAACCATGTACTCAGTCTTTGAGAGTCTCCATTAGCAACACCATAGGGTTATTAAACATAGATCTTAGTGTCAGAAGGGATTACTTCAGTCATTTAGTGTGACCTGTCACAGCACTAAGGTTAAAAGATTTCTGGGACATTTACTTCTGCTGAAACTATGGATTGTCTCCTAGAAAGCTCATTAAATGCTCTTGACAAAAGCATAACCTAATATTGAAACAAGTATGCAATAAATTGCAATAACTTCTGGTAATATGAACTGTTGGCTTTTTTTTTTTTCCCCCTCATATTGTCATCCTTGCCTGGTTATTTGGAATTCTGTTCCTACCTTTGCTTCGTGAGATCTTTAGCCAAGACTATGGTTCTATTTAAATAAAAATCATTTTCCATTTACTTTGACATTTTTGAAATTAGAATTCAGACTCTGAAATGAGGGTCCTGTCTTATGTCCTTTTTTGTGATTCTTAGCTTGTCCTTTATTTAGCTGCAGGCTAGAACATGCATAGAATTGCTTCACAGAGAAATTAGGGTTAGTGGGGTTCTGGTAAAACCTGACCACAGCTAGTTTTCCATTTCACAGCTCCACCTTTCAAACAATTTCATACATCACTTCTTTGACTTATACATAGTATATGTAAGTGATGTATGGACTCAGTGAACAGACAGATCTGATACTCCAGCATAAACATTACTGTGTACAGGGCTGCAGTAAAGTACTTCTTTGCCTTCATAACTCCTTCAAGGATCTGCACTTCTGAAGAGAGTTGTATATAAGTTTTAGTTCCTGAGAACTAGCTGCGTTTGTCCTCAAACTCTTTTTCTGATTGTCCTGCAAACAACACTAAGTATAGAAAACAAGATAAATAGATGACAGTCTGTCAGTGAAAGCTATCAGTTTTTTCTGATAGTCAGTAATAATGAGAAGCAGCCAAAAGCATAGAAGGGAATAATAGTTTTGAGACAGTTCATTCCTAAACTTTGAAAACTGGTAGGCATAGGCCTACCTTAGCTTTGCTTTTCTGTTTTCGACACACTCTCACACACATTAAACTTAACCTGTAAATATTACTGAAGGCTTCTTACTGACTGAAGTGCTTCAACCAGTATAGACTGAATAGGGTCACCTGCAAGGACCCTTAAAAAACAAAACATAAAAGACACTATAAAAATTATTTCCATTCCAGATAGTAATGTAGATAGCATTGTATCATTTGGGTTGGTGTATATAAGGTTATCTGCTTCCAACTTTTCCAAAATAGTATGAGGTACAGCGGGCTCTCTCAACCTAAAAGACTTAGTAGAAAGGATTATCTCTAGCATTTGAGAGGCTAAGATTTATGAGTTGGCCTAGAGATCAGGAAGGCAAAGGAAACCACCGATTGATAAGTATATTTATAAGATGTATAACTTGCACTTTGTGTTAATTCTTTGGATGGTGGACAGATAAGGCTACTTCAGCCTTTAAGACTTTGGTTCAGTTGGAACGCCACAGGAAATATTCATTTGATTTGTTGTATTTGTACAGAAAGCTTACTGATAACAACTTAGAGTAACCTGTTCCTCCTCCTAAGCACTATTCTTCACCTGTTTGTTAGCTTATCTGCTATTATGGTTAAGATTTACCTATTATGCTTAACTTTTCATCACATTCCCTCGGAAGATGTGTTGTTTAGACATCCTTCTGAATCAGACTTCTCTGTTATCCTACCATATGAATAAAAAAATCTCACACACAAAATAATAGACAAAATTTCTAATGATAGAGGGATTGTGCGGAAGTCTTCAGGAGTCATATTTTCTTAAATCCAATGTATATGTTGCATATTTTTTAGAGCAGTTAAGAACATGGAACTTTTAAGAAGATTTCAAAGCCTTCTTGGTTACCACTGGAGTACTTCATAAAAGAGTTTTGTCCATACAATACAGAAGGAAAATGTTGCTCAGACACAGAGTGCTACTTTCCAAGAGCTAATCACTTCAAGGAGATACCTCAGCAGTTAAATGATATGGAATTGGTAGTGAGGTCTCACAACAGCTGAGAGCCCAAATAGTGAAAACTGAATGTGAAGTTCCCAACTTGCCAGCTGGACCTTTCTTTTCCTTAACCTCATGTCCAAGAGAATTACTGAGCAATAGTAGCGTACGTCTGGTAATTTTTATTTTGCACCAGTTCGTATGAAAAACCTCAGATGTTTCTGGATTTGTGCCAGTGGAGAAAAATACCTGTGATCTAAAACTTTCTGTAGGTACCAGTCTCCAGTTCTGAATTTTTGTTCCTTCAGACTGCATTTCGTTGCTTAGTTCAACTCTAGTCACATTCTTTCATTTTCTTATTCTTACTGCAGGTTTATATTTTTACATTTTTGTGTGTGTATCCAAAAAGTGGATTAATTTAATAAGGTATATGAGCATATCATTTATAGTTAACTATATAAGCGGTATTATTGCAGTCAAACAACAGTACTTTGACTACTTAGGTATTCTGAAATAGGGAGCAATTAAGTATGAAATTTTCAAGCTGATACTCAAAGATTTTTTCAGTTTTATTTTTGCAATTACTTATTCAGCATATAACACATTTCACTGACTGAACAAAAGTTCTCATTCTAGTATAGTTCAGCAGTGGTCTCTTAATTTTATATTTAACTCAGCTTTATAGACTGTTTTTTCAAACAAAATCTTTTCAAATTATTTTCTTCTATGAAAAATATGTGTATAAGGTAAAATAACTGTGATATATAAAACAACCAAAGATCATGGGTGGAAAAAAAAAAACACTAACTACTTGCTATGTTGTTTTGTTAGCTTACAGAATGAATAATAATAGATGTGAATTATTTTTGCCCATTCCATAGACTTTGTGCAGGCTTTTAGAAAAGGTTGCAAATTAATTTTAAAAATCTACAGCAATCAGAACCATTTGCTGTTTACAATTTGCAATTTTTTTTTGCAAAATATACACTTGCAATTTCCACTTTTTCTATGAATTCTGTATTCCTCCTTTTTCAATACCTAATACTTTTATAGATAATATTTGACCATTAAGACATCAATAACATTAGTCATTAATCATGATTTAAGGAATGCTATATGCTACTCTTCCTCTGGACATACTCTCAATTTCCATCCTGTTGGTTGATCTACAATAACTGGATATTTCCATTGTCAGTATCTATCAGAATACTGAAATCTCAGACATTTCTGTTGCACATGTAGGTCATAATTATTAATCAAAATTTTTCATTCTGTATTTTTTCTGATTCTTCTTTTTAAATTCTTAATTTTCCTTTCACTTCTTTTGTGAAATATAACCTTCTGTGAAATATAGCCTAAGGTAGATTCTATAATGATTCAGGACCACCAACCAATGAATGTTCAGCCCAGTGTAGTGAATGCAGTGACTGGCATAATCAGTTATTCATCGGAGTGTAATAGACTTGTCATGCTGATTGATGCAACAAGATTTGTGATTGTATTTTTAAGGTCAGGAAGTGCTCAGTGTGTGATTAGCATGAGAATCCTGTTCTGTCAGAACCAGTAAGAGCCTGTTGTGAGCCTTGTTCAAAAATCTTGCTAAGATTTGTCTCCTAGTATCAAATGCATTAGGTAATATACCTAATGAATGCAAATTCTGTTATTCTAAAATGAAGAACTGATATTAGCCATCATATTTCTTTTAAATAATTTTGCAAAGTGTCTTTCAGAATGTTTTGATTTTTTTTTCTCTACTGAAGCAGATAATATATATGAATGAATTTTAAAAAATGCTCCCTTCATTCACAGTCTACAGATCTGGCATCAGGAGTTAAATGCACTACATTGCACTTTCGTATGAATCATATAGCAATGAGTGAAAGAAAGCCACCAAAATCCTATGTAGGAATTCTGAGCTTTTTGTACTCTTTTACATCATTAACATATGTAGAGATTATTTTACTTCAGTTTAGAGACTAAAGGCTGTGTGGTTTTGAAGAAGGGATGCAGAAAAAAACAGAAATTCCTGGATTAAAAGATTCATTGGCAAGAAAAATGCTTTAAACAAAAAGATGTCATCAGCAGAAAAAAAACAGAAAACCAACCAACCAACTAACCACACATCCCCCCCAGAAATACAACAAATGCATTACTTTTGAGTATTTCAACTATACACAAATGAAAGCTGGCTGGTATAATGTATGTGTGGGATACCACAGCTCTTATAGTTGGTATATTATCAATGCTTTGCTATTAACACATCTGATGAAAGTCCTCCTTTCTGGAACTCAACTTCAAGAGCATGAGACCCCAGAGCCTTCCAAGAAATTCCACAGCTAGCTGGTGGGCAAGAATTCAATAGATTCAAACGCGGCAAACCCGTGTTCACAGCGAGACAGCGGCAGCGGCACTCTCTGCTGCCGAGAACGGAGCTTTTTGCCTCCATTTTCGAGGCTTTCTGAGGAGGACGGGGGCTCCCTGACAGGGGGAGACGAGGCAGGGGGGAAGGGACGCGGCAGCTCTCGCGACAAGAGCCGAGAGATTTTTAAGTCAGCATACCATTGATTCAAACGCGGCGAACCCGTGTTCACAGCGAGACAGCTATCGCCTGCCCGCTACTTGGCGCGCGGACGGCACGGGCGAGTGAGGGAGGGGGAAAAAAAAAAAACAAACAAAAAACTAATAAACAAACCCAAATAAAAATAAAAAAAAACAAAACAGCAATGGTTGT
>NW_008589875.1:0-4003 GCF_000691845.1 Merops nubicus
ATTTGGTGTTTTTTTTTCCTTGCAGGAGGTGGGTAAAGGGAAAAGATTTGGGATCTGGCCACCAGAGCTGGGTCTCGGTTGCTTTTTGGCTGCCCTGGTGCTCAAGGCAAAGTCCTGAGGCTCGTGTTTAGCAGCTGCTCCAGGTCATCATCTGAGCTCTTATTAAAGACCCATCTCACCCTCCCTGCTCCAAGCTGGGGACTCAGATGACTTGGTTGAGCTCCAGGGCTCAACAGGGGAGGGCCATAAAAAGCAACTGGAGTCATCAAAAGCAACGTGAGAAGGAGAATACACAAAGATGAAAGGTCCATATCAAGATCTGGGGGGGAAGAGTTCCCCAAATCCATAAAGAGGAAGCTCTGGATTGGGGTCCTGCATCTCCAAAAAACACTTTTTGTCTTAAATTGTGTGCAGCTTTGGGGGCCTTGCATGAATTGGGAATGACAATTAATATTTGAGGTCCTTCCTGGGCTGGGGTTTGTGTGTGCTGTGGTTGTCCCCACCTCACAGAGCAGCTCCTCAAAGCTGGGTTTGATGGATCTTAAAGGATCTGATGATCTTCAAAGTCTCTTCCAACCACAATGATTCTATTCTGGGATTGTTGAGGAGAACAGAGATAAAAGTGAGGGGTGGTCATCTGGTTACTTGGGAGGGGGCCACGTTGCCATCAACTGGGACATGTAGGCACTTCTGGAGAGTGGTTCACCTTCTCCTGGGGAGCACTTGCAACCAGCTCGGGTGATCCTACCCCTCAATCCTGGTTCCAAGGTCATCCCAGTGGCTCTGACACAGCCAAGTTGAGACTTTTCCCTTGGAAACACCCGGAGCTAAGCAAGGGGAGACAAATCCCAACCCTGGAGGTCACACCATGGAGCCAGAGCAGCAAAACTAGTCTTGGGAGGGGGCTGCAAAGGGTTGGTGGTTGTTATTATGGGTTGTGTTCATCTCGGTACCTTTGCAGTTGGGGTCTCCATCCTCCCCTTGGACCTTTTCTGTGACTTTAACCCTTTCCTGGCATTGGCATCAGCTAAACAGGAGCGTCAGAGTTTGTCAGCTCACTCTTGGACCTGCTTGTTTGTTTGACCTGCTCGTTTGGGCCTAGAAATGACCTTTTTGGGGGCAGTTTGACCCCAGTGCTGGGCTTGGAAAGGGATCCCTCAAGAAAATAAGATCCAAATCCCAGTGCTCCCTTCCCACCCACGTTAGTGATTGGAAACAACACAGAACAAACGACTCAGGCAAAGAGCAGAATATATATATATATTTTTATATGTATATATTCACACAGACTCATATATATAGAGGTCTATATATATGAACACACATCTATCCAGTTAGAGCCATTTATACCGAAACATTTCCCTGTGGAAAAAGGAATTTTTGTGCATTTTTCTGTGGATATTTATCCACCTTAACATCTACATATTTATCTCTTTATCCCTCCCTGTATCCACTGAATTCCATTTACAGGCACCTGCCCATCGCTGCCTATGGAAGGGAAACTTCTTCCTCGTCCACCTTCCATTGCTCTTGGTCTGGAAATCAACCCAAACTCTCTATTTTTTGTGTCATCCATGGATTTTTTCATCATGTATCCGTGGAGAGAAGGGAAGAGGAGGTGGCCTGGGAGCTGGACAGAAATCCATGGACTCCAGCCAGCAAAGGAGAAGAGAAGGAGGCACCTCAACAGGAGCTTTGGGCAGCCCAGTGAGAGGAGGAGGAGGAGAAAAAAAGAGGGTATAGGGGGGAAAAAAAAAAAAGACAGAAAAAGGACAACCCACCTCTGGACAGCTGGACAAGTGCAGCCCCCACCCAACACCCACCTACCTCAGAGCAGAGGTGTAGGACAGGGGTGTCCTCCCGAACCTCCCGACCTGCCCGGGGAAGGTGCTGCTGTGGGGCCGCTGGTGGGACCCCCGGTGGGACCCCAGGGGCTCCCAGGGGGAGGACACCCGGGAGGGTCTCTCCACCACGCTGGGGCGAAGGAAGACGGCCCGAGCCCTGGAGAACTCAGACATTCTGGCTCTGCTGGAGCTCCTGCTCCTTCCCAGCCCTGGGTGGCCCCGTTTGTCCCCTGCGTGGTTCCCCCACCCCCCAGCTCACTTACCATTCCTTCCCCTCCCCCATTGCGTCTCTCCTGGGCATCCACCGCTCTCCTTCCCTCCTCCTCCTCCTCCCCAGAGCTCTGGCTCTGCTCTCCCCCTCTCTGCCAAAGCTCTTTTCCCTGCCCAGGGCCAGGATCGTGTTTCCAGCACCTCCCTCCACCTGTCTCCAAGCCCAGACCTTCTCCAGAAGGTCCCCGCAGCCCTTTAACCCTCTCCAGTGCCCCCTCTCTCCTCCCAGAGGAGCAGGGGGCTCAGGAAGGAGCCAAGCTTTCAATCCCTTCCTCTAAAACCCTCAAGGATTCATCCCCCAGCTCCTATTTGGGGCAGCACCATGTAAAGAGGTCTTGCAGGAGATGTTCCTGCCCATCTCCCACCTATCACAGGAGGCTTCTTTAGATCAGGAGAGGTTGGGGTGTCCAAAACAGGGATGAAATACAAGGAGAAGGCAACCCTAGCGAGGTGGCTTCTTGCAGGACTGGCTTTTGGTACCAAAGCACCCTGGGGGTGACCATCTTTTGGTGTTTTGTCTTGTGCTAGGTGAGTCCAAGCACGTCCAGCTCCTGTGCCTGTGCTCCCAGGTAGGACACGGGTGAGCAACCACCACCCTGAGCTGGAGCTCTGCCTGCTTACCCCAAAACTGCAGCCAGCTGGATGGACAGAGATTCAGGCTCAATCCCAAGGCTGGAAGGGGTCTCCTCCAAGCTTCCGACTCCAGAACAAGGCTAGAAGTGGGACCTGGCTCCAGAAGACCCCTGTATCTGCACCAGGAAGACGCCTCTACGACCCCAAGCCACGTAGGAAGCTCTGCAGCCAACGGTTGAGCTGCAAAAACTCCTCATTTACTAGACCAGACAGTGACAACAGCAGGATCTCCACGACTTCAACACATCACGTTCATGGTTTCTCCTCCCACCACAGACATTTTGCCCTCAAAGATACAAATGGTGCTAAAAAAAAGGTCTAATTTCCTTTAAAGCTGCTTATAATCCACCACCTCCTCCTCCTGGGGGCCTTTTGGGCTGCAGGCAGCAACTACAAGTGTCCTGAGCTAATCAAGCTGCTCCTTTAGGTTTCATCTGAAGTCCACAGCAGGAGTTTGGTACCTCCTGAAGGACCCTTTATTGTCTACACTAGAGGCATCCCTCAGCTTCTCCTGAGTAAGGGGGTTTTGGGTGAAATAAATACCTGATGTCTCTTAGATCTACAAGTCCTCGATTTCTCTTGGCTTCCAGCAGCTCCCTGATGGAACCTTTGGTGAGAAGCTCCCAACCAAGAAGCTCCCAACCAAGAAGCTCCCAACCAAGAAGCTCCCAACCCTGCACTGTAGGAGAAAATGGGATGCAACCAGGAGAAAGCACCTTGGCTTGCCCTTGGGTTTTGAGGAGCAGGATTCTGTTCAGGGCCACAAGCTGCTCCCAGCCCACCAGGAACGGTGACTCTGGAGAAGGAGAACACACACACGAGCCAATTTCAGCAGCCAGCACCTGGGCTGCAGGTTTATTGCCAGATCCAAGACAAAAACCAAGCTGCAGGAGCACCGGGGAGTGGCTCTGACCACCCCAGCTCCAGGGGACAGCCGAGACTCCACGGAGGCCTGGCGGGCTGGGGGTCAATCCGTGGGGTCCTCACCCCACTCCTGGTTGCAGAGGTCGGTCTCGCAGCAGGAGTAGCTGGAGCTCAGGTGGGACTCGGTGTCGCCCGCCCGCGCTCGCCCGCAGTTCAGGACCGAGGTGCAGCCTTGCTGGTAGTAGAGGGTCACCTTCCCTGGGGACCAGGGGGCACCACGGTCAGAAGAAAGAGCCACTGAACTCATAGGAACCATAGAATCCTTTCGGTTGGAAGGGACCTCCAAGATCATCCCGTCCAACCATCAAGGCAACACTACTGAGTCCTCTGCT